>NW_026622879.1:0-43128 GCF_023065955.2 Ursus arctos | reverse complement strand
GGCAAGACATATTCAGGGTATTAAATGAGAACACGCAGCCAAGCATACTTTATCCTGCAAGGCGGTCATTCAGAATTGATGGAGAGTTAAAGACCTTCCAGGACAGCCTGAAACTGAAAGAATATGTGACCACCAAGCCAGCCCTGCAAGAAATATTAAGGGGGATTCTATCAAAGAAGAAAGACCCCAAGAGTAATATGGACCAGAAATTTATAGAGACAACCCATAGAAACAAGGACTGTACAGGCAATAGGATGGCAATAAACACATATCTTTCAGTAGTGACTCTCAACGTGGCCACACTAAATGTTCCCATGAAACCGCACAGGGTTGCAGATTGGATACAAAGACAAAACCCATCCATATGCCGTCTACAAGAGCCTCGTTTTGAACCTAAAGACACCTCTAGACTGCAAGTGAGGGGATGGAGAACAATTTTTCATGCCAACGGACCTCGTAAGAAAGCTGGGGTAGCAATTCTCATATCAGACAAGTTAGAATTTAAACCAAACACTGTATTAAGAGATGCAGAGGGACACTATATCAATATTAAAGGGTCTCTCCGACAAGAGGATCAAACAATTGTAAATATCTATGCCTCCAGCATAGGAGCAGCCAACTATGTAAGTCAGCTGTTAACCAAAATAAACAATCATATTGATAATAATACTTTAATAGTAGGAGATTTTAACACTCCACTCTCAGCACTGGACAGATCATCTAAGCAGAAAATCAACAGAGAAACAAGACCTCTGAATTACACATTGGACCAAATGGACTTCATAGTTATATGCAGACCATTCCACCCTAAAACAACAGAATACTCATTCTTCTCAAATGCACACGGAACTTTCTCCAGAATAGACCACGTCCTGGGTCACAAATCGGGTCTCAGCCAACACCAAAAGATTGAGATTATTCCTTGCATGTTATCAGACCACAATGCCTTGAAACTGGAACTCAACCACAAGAAGAAATTTGGAAGGAACTCAAACACTTGGAAGTTAAAGAGCATCCTGCTAAAGAATGATTGGATCAACCAGGAGATTAAAGAACTTAAACAATTCATGCAAACTAATGACAATGAAAACACTTCAGTACAAAACCTATGGAATACTGCAAAGGTGGTCCTAAGAGGGAAATACATACCCATCCATGTCTCTCTCAGAAAATTAGAAAAATTGAAATGCACAAGCTAACCTTACACCTAAAAGAGCAGGAGAAACAATGGCAAATAAAACCTAAGCCAGGCAGGAGAAGAGAAATAATAAAGATTAGAGCAGAAATCAATGAACTAGAAACCAGAAAAACAGTAGGACAGATCAACGAAACTAGAAGCTGGTTCTTTGAAAGAATTAGTAAGATCGATAAACCTCTGGCCAGACTTACCCAAAAGAAAAGAGAAAGGACCCAAACACATAAAATCATGAATGAAAGGGGAGAGATCACGACTAACAATAGGAAAATAGAAGCAATTATTAGAAATTATTACCAGCAACCATATGCCAACAACCTGAGCAACATGGAAGAAATAGATGCCTTCCTGGAAACTTATAAACTACTAAGACTGAAACAGGAAGAGGTAGAAAGTCTGAACAGACTGACAACCAGTAACAAACTGAAGCAGTGATCAAAAAGCTCCCAAAAAACAAGAGCCCAGGGCCAGATAGCTTCCCAGGGGAATTCTACCAAACACTTAAAGAAGAAATAATACCTATTCTACTGAGGCTGTTTCAAAAAATAGAAACAGAAGGAAAACTTCCAAACTCGTTCTGTGAGGACAGCATTACCGTGATCCCAACACCATGCAAAGATGCCATCAAAAAGGAGAATTACAGACTGATATCCCTGATGAATATGGACGCCAAAATATTCAACAAGATCTTAGCCAGTAGGATCCAACAGTACATGAAAAGGATTATGCACCATGACCAAATGGGATTCATCCCTTGGATGCAAAGGTGGTTCAACATTCCCAAATCAATCAACGTGATAGACCACATTAATAAAAGAAAAGACAAGAACCATATGATCCTCTCAATTGATGCAGAAAGAGGATTTGACAAAATACAGCATCCTTTCCTGATTAAAACTCTTCTGAGAAACAAACTGAGGGCTTCAGAGGGGACGGGGTGCGGGAATGGGATAAGCTGGTGATGGGTAGTAAGGAGGGCACGTATTGCATGGTGCACTGGGTGTTATATGCAACTAATGAATCATTGAACTTTACATCAAAAAAATAAAAATTTAAAAATTAAAAAAAAACATTTCAGAGTGTAAGGATAGAAGGAACATTCCTCAGTATCATGAAAACCATCCATGAAAAGCCCACAGTAATATCATCCTCAATGGGGAAAAACTGAGAGCTTTTCCCTTAAGGTCAGAGCACGACAGTGATCCCTCCTCTCACCATTGTTCAACATAGTACTGGAAGTCCTGGCCTCAGCACTCAGACAACGAAAAGAAATTAAAGGCATTGAAATTGGCAAAAAGGAAGTCAAACTGTCTCTCTTCACAGATGACATGATACATTATGTGGAAAACCCAAAAGACTCCACCCCAAATTACTAGAACTCATACAGCAATTCAGCAATGTGGCGGGATACAAAATCAATGCACAGAAATCAGTTGCTTTTCTATACACTAACGATGTTACTCAAGAAAGAGAAATTAAGCAATTGATTCCATTTACAATAGCAACAAAAAGCATAAGATACCTAGGAATAAACCTAACCAAAGAGGTAAAGGATCTATACTCTAGAAACTACAGAAAACTTATGACAGAAATTGAGGAAGATACAAAGAGATGGAAACACATTCCTCATGGATTGGAAGAATAAACATTTTTAAATGTCTATCCTCCCTTTCTTTTTTTTTAAAGATTTTATTTATTTATTTGACAGAGACAGAGACAGCCAGCGAGAGAGGGAACACAAACAGGGGGAGTGGGAGAGGAAGAAGCAGGGTCATAGCGGAGGAGCCTGATGTGGGGCCCGATCCCATAACGCCGGGATCACGCCCTGAGCCGAAGGCAGACGCTTAACCGCTGTGCCACCCAGGCGCCCCTATCCTCCCTTTTTATGCAATCTACACTTGCAGTGAAATCCCTATCCAAATACCATTGACATTTTTCACAGAGCTGGAACAAACTACCCTAAAATTTGTATGGAATAAGAAAAGACCCCAGTTCACCAAGGAAATGTTGAAAAAGAGAAACAAAGCTGGGGGCATCAGGTTGCCCGACTTCAAGCTCTATTACAAAGCTGTGATCGCCAAGACAGCATGGTACTGGCACAAAAACAGACACATTCATCACTAGAACAGAATAGAGACTCCAGAAATGGAACCTCAACTCTATAGTCAACTAATCTTTGACAAATCAGGAAAAAATATCCAATGGAAAAAAAAGAAAAGACAGCGTCCTCTCCAGGACCCCATGGGAGGGGTGCAGCCCTGTCCTGACCTGACAGCCAGGGGTCACACCTGAGATTTTCACACCCTACACTGTAGCAGCGCCTTCTTTTAACAAGAACAGAGGCTCTCTCGAGTTAGTTCCAATAAAAGAAAAGCTTGATTTGGAGGGGTAAAGATGGCGGAGGAGTAGGACACCCTATTTCAACTGGTGCCCTGAGTCGAGCTGGATATCTACCAGACCATCCTGAACATCCATGAAATCAGCCTGAGGTGTAAGAAGATATATCTGGATCTCCACAAACAGAACACCTCCGGCAGTTGGTCTCGAGGTATGAAGTGGAGAGCCAAGATTCTGTGGGCAGATATCGGAAGATAAAGGGAAAGGCGAGGGAGCCTCCATGCTCTTGCTCCAGGAAGGCAAAAGCCTCCCGCGCTGGAGCAGGGCACAGACTCACAGACCAGTAGCAACGGGGAAAGGTCTTTAGGACACCGCACCAGACTGAAACCTGTAGCTCAGTAGCAAGTGTGCAAACCAGGGGCGGCCGGCGGTTGTAGCAGCACAAAGGGCAGAGGCATGCTGGCCCTGGGAGCGAGAACTAGGAGAGCAGCTGTGGGGCGCACAACCTGGGACGCTGCGGGTTCGTAGCAGCACCGAAAGAAACGGAATCAGAGTGGCCTGGATAGCACAGTGGAGAGCATACCGTGATCTCTCTGTTCTGAGACGGAGGCTTGGATATGGTCACTGCTGCTCTGAATCTCAGAAGAGACACAGAAAGCTGCCAGGGAAAGCAGCTGGAGGACAAAAGCCCCCAAAAAACGGTTCTCACTGAGCCCATCCCCCACCGGGGGCAGGGCAACTCTGCCCAAACAGGGTTGCCTGGGTATCAGCGCAGCGGGCCCCTTCCCCAGAAGGCAGGCTGAAAAATCAAGAAGCCCACATCCCTAAAGTCCCTATAAAGCAAGTGCACCTTTCTTGGGTCCTGGTCAATAATTTGGGCTCTGTACATCCCCACAACCTCTCCTCATCAGAACGACAAGGAGGAGGAACCCCCAGCAGAGGAAAGAAACGTAGACGATGGCCTCTGCCACAGAACTGATGGATAGGGATATAACCAAATTGTCAGAAATGGAGTTCAGAGTAACAATGGTCAATATGATGTGTAGGCTTGAAAAAAATATTAATAAAAATATTAACGAGAATATAGAATCTCTAAGGGTGGAAATGAGAGCAAATCTGGCAGAAATTAAGAATGCTAGGAATCAAATGAAGTCTAAACTGAATGTTCTCACAGCCAGGGAAAATGAGGCAGAAGAACGAATTAGATGAGATGACAGAAAAGAAGGAAAAAGAGGGAACATGGCTTAAAAAAACTCCAATTTCAAGAAATTAGAATACTGGAGATTACTGACTCAATGAAACATTTCAATATCAGAATTATCAGGATCCCTGAGGGGATGTAGAAAGAGAGAGGTCTATTAAATATAATTGAACAAATCATAGCTGATAAATTACCTAATCTGGGGAAGGAAACAAGTATTCGTGTCCAAGAGACAGAGAGGAATACTCCAAACATCAATGAGAAAAGACAGACACCACAACATACAGTACAATTCACAAATCTTAGATCCAAGGAAACAATCTTGAAAGTGGCCAGGGGGAAGAGATTCCTCATGTACAGAAGGAGGAACATCAGAATAACATCAGACCTGTCTGCAGAGATCTGGAAAGCCAGAAAGGGCTGGCAAGACATATTCAGAGCTCTAAGTGAGAAGAACATGCAGCCAAGGATACTTTATCCAGCAAGGCCGTCATTCAGAATGGATGGAGAGACAAGGAGCTTCCAAGACTGGCAGAAACTGAAAGAATATGTGACCACCAAGCTGGCTCTGCAAGAAATGTTAAGGGGGGTTCACTAAAGGAAGAAAGACCCCAAGACTGATACAGAACAGACATCTACAGAGGCAATCTATAGACAAGGACTTCACAGACAACATCATGACACTAAAATCGTATCTCTCAATAACCACTCTCAACGTGAATGGCCTAAATGCTCCCACAAATGCCACAGGGTTGCAGATTGGATATAGAGACATGACCCATTCATATGCTGTCTACAAGAGACTCACGTTGAATGGAAAGATACATCGAGACTGAAAGTGAGGGATGGAGAACCATTTTTCATGTCAACGGATCTCAAAAAACAGCTGGGGTAGCAATTCATATATCAGACAAATTAGATTTTAAGCCAAAGACTGTAGTTACAGATACAGAAGGACACTATATCATTCTTAAAGGGTCTATCAAACAAGAGGATCTAACAATAACAATTACCTATGCCCCCAACATGGGAGCAGCCAACTACATAAGCCAACTGGTAACCAAAATAAAGAGATGTATAGATAATAATGTATGAACAGTAGGGGACTTCAACACTCCACTCTCAGCAATAGACAGATCATCTAAGCAGAAAATCAACAAAGAAATAAGAGCTTTGAATGACACACTGGACCAGATGGACCTCATAGACATATATAGAACACTAAACCCCAGAACAACTGAATACTCATTCTTTTTGAACGCACATGGAACTTTCTCCAGAATAGACGGTAAACTGGGTCACAAAACATGTCTCAACCGATACCAATAGACTGAGATTATTCCCTGCATATTCTTAGTCTGCAATGCTTTGAAACTGGAGCTCAATCACAAGAAAAAATTTGGAAGAAACTCAAACACTTAGAAGCTAAGAACCATCCTGCTTAAGAATGTTTGGGTCAAAGTCCCTGGGATTCGTCCCTGGGATGCAAGGGTGGTTCAACATTTGCAAATCACTCAGTGTGACAGAACACCTTAATAAGAGAAGAGACAAGAATTGTATGGCCCTCTCAATCGATGCAGAAAAAGCAATTGACAAAATGCAGCATCCTTTCCTGATTAAAAGTCTTCAGAGTGTAGGAATTGAGGGTACATTCCTCAGTCTCATAAAAAACATCTATGAAAAGCCCACAGCGAATATCATTCTCAATGGGGAAAAACTGAGAGCCTTTCCCTTAAGATCAGGAACACAACAAGGATGCCCACTCTCGCCATTATTATTCAATATAGTACTAGAAGTCCTGGCAACAGCAATCAGACAACAAAAAGGAATAAAAGGTGTTCAAATTGGCAAAGAAGTCAAACTGTCTGTCTTCACAGATGACATGATACTGTATGTGGAAAACCCAAAAGACTCTACCTCAAAATTACTAGAACTCATACAACAATTCAGTAACGTGGCAGGATAAAAAATCAATGTATAGAAATCAGTTGCATTTCTATGCACTAACAATGAGACTGAAGAAAGAGAAATTAGGGAATCCATCCCATTTACAATAGCACCAAAAACCATAAGATAATCTCGGGAATCAACTTAACCAGGTAAAGGATCTATACTCTAGAAACTACAAAACACTGATGAAAGACATTGATGAAGACAGAAAAAGATGGAAAAATATTCCACGCTCATGGATTGGAAAAATAAACATAGTTAAAATGTCTATGCTACCCAGAGCAATCTATACTTTCAATGCCATCCCGATCAAAATACCAATGACGTTTTTCAAAATGGGGAAGAAACAATCCTAAAATTAGTGTGGAATCAGAAAACACCCCGAATCTCAATGGAAATGTTGAAAAAGAAAAACAAAGCTAGGAGCATCTTGTTGCCTGATTTCAAGCTATACTACAAAGCTGTGATCACCAAGACAGCATGGTACTGGCACAGAAACAGACACATATACCGATGGAACAGAATAGAGAGCCCAGAAATGGACCCTAACTCTATGGTCAAAATAATCTTTGACAGAGCAGGAAAAAACTTCCAGTGGAAAAAAGACAATGTAGTCAATAAATGGTGCTGGGAGGATTGGACAGCTACACACAGAGAATGAAACACAACCACTCTCTCACACCATACACAAAGATAAACTCCAAATGGATGAAAGACCTCGGTGTGAGACAGGAATCCATCAAAATCCTAGAGGAGAACATAGGCAGCAACCTCTACGACATCAGCCAAAGCAACCTTTTTCATGACACATCTCCAAAGGCAAGAGAAACAAAAGAAAAAATGAACATGTGGGACTTCATCAAGATAAAAAGCTTCTGCACAGCCAAGGAAACAGTCAAAAAAACTAAGAGGCAACCAACCCACGGAATGGGAGAAGATATTTGCAAATGACATACAGATAAAGGACTGGTATCCAAGATCTACAAAGAACTTCTGAAACTCAACACCCAAGAAACAAATAATCAAATCAAAAAATGGGCAGAAGATATGAACATACACTTTTCCAATGAAGACATACAAATGGCTAACAGACACATGATAAAATGTTCAACATCATTAGCCGTCAGGGAAATTCAAATCACAACCACATTGAGATACCATCTTACACCAGTTAGGGTGGTAAAAATTAGCAAGGCAAGAAACAACTGATGTTGGAGAGGATGTGGAGAAAGGGGAGCCCTCTTACACTGTTGGTGGGAATGCAAGATGGTACAGCCACTTTTGAAAACAATATTTAGGTTTCTCAAGATATTAATAATAGACCTACCCTACGACCCAGCAATTGCACTACTGGGTATTTACCCCAAAGATACAGACATAGTGAAGAGAAGGGCCACATGCACCCCAATGTTCATAGCACCAATGTCCACAATAGCTAAAATGTGGAAGGAGCCGAGATGTCCTTTCACAGATGACTGGATAAAGAAGATTGGTTCATATACACAATGGAATATTACTCAGCCATCAGAAAGAACGATTACCCACATTTGCATCAACATGGACGGAACTGGAGGGGATTATGCTAAATGAAATAAGTCAGACACAGCAAGACAATAATCATATGGTTTCACTCATATATGGAATAGAAGGAATAGTGTGGAGGACCATAGGAGAAGGGAGGGAAATCTGAAAGGGGAGAAATCAGAGAGGAAGATGAACCATGAGAGACTATGGACCCTGGGAAACTAACTGAGAGTCTCAGAGGAGAGGGATTGGGGGGATGGGGTAGCAGGGTGATAGGTATTAAGGAAGGCACATTCTGTGATGAGCCCTGGGTGCTATACCCACCTATGAATCATGGAACACTACATGAAAAACTAATGATGTACTATACAGTGGCTAACTGAACATAATAAAACACAGCATCACGTTGTAGCTCATAAAAAAGAGAGAGAGAGAGACCCAGAGTATCAGAACCAGGAGGAGACAGAAGACAGGTAGGAGAGAGAGACCCAGAGTATCAGAACCAGGAGGAGGGAGATGGGAGGTGAGACATGGAGACACTGCGCCAAATACAGCTAAACTAAGCTGGAGACAGACACAAAGACGTACCAGGATCTCTTTCCAGGAACTGGCTCACGTGCTTGGGGGGTTGGCCTGCACACCGGGAACCTGTAGGGCAGTCCAGCAGCCTGGAATCTCAGGCAGGAGCTAACACTGCTGTCTTGGGGCAGAACTCCTTCCTCTCCAGGAAACCTCAGGGATTGTTCTTCAGTCCTTCGACATTGGATGAGGCCCACCCACATTATGGAGGATAATGTCCTCTCCCTCAAGGGCACTGATTCACCTGCACAGGGAGAACGCCATCTGGTCGAATAGCCCGGTTGAGTGAGCGTGGGAGACTGACCGTTACCTGGACCTCCTCTCACTTCGTGCTCACAACGCAAGAGGTGGGGTCACTGTCTCGGTCTTACCTGGAAGGAACTGCAGCCTTAGAGGGCCTCAGCTCCCTGCCTGCAGGGAGGATGCCAGGGTTTGCACCATGTCCTCTGACCCCAACGCTCCTGTGCTGTCCACTGTCCACACTGTCTCTTGGAGAGGCTCCGGAACAACCTCCTAGTCCGATCCCTGCCTTTGCGGACGGGTCACAGGAGGAGGTCCCTGGAGCCCAGAGATGTTGGGAGAGGACAGAAGCCCTGGAAAGCCTCTGAAGATGCCATCTCTTGATCTACGGGATAAGGACTTACCAGAGGGCAACTGTGCTGTCAACACCAGCCCCGAGCACACTGTGCCAATGAGTCACGTACGGTCTCTGGACACCAGGGACTGACAGACCTGGGCAAAGGCAGACGTTAAGTCACTCATTCCACAAACAAGTAAGGATCATCGTGACAAGTGCCGTGCGTGGAGAGCACCGGGGTCCTGAGGCTCCCCTAACAGAAGACCCCACATTCCCAGGGAGCACCCTGACTAGAGCCCCTGGAGGAAGCAGTGCCGCTGCCCCAGGGCAGCTCCCCTGCACCTGGTCTCCTGCCCGCCCAGGACACAGACCGTCCTGCACCCAGGAGAACTGGGGCCATCTGGGAGAAGACCTGTGTGCCACGTTACAGGATAGTTTCCAAAACACGGTATGCTCCTGACTCCCACATGGACACATAACAAATGCCTTTCGAATGTTTATTTAGCTCATTAATTCAGTAGAATCAAAGTATCTCATTCCTATCGTTGAATCAAGAATGCTATGAAGCATGTCTACTCTTTGCACTTTCAAAGGCATCCGGTTGGCTCCTTGGGAGACAGGAAGAATGGACCATGCTTCCCCAGAAGACACTTTGCATTGCCTACAACTCATGGGATTGTAAGATAGCTCGAAGACGGTGAGAAGCTCAGAGCCCCAGTGAATCAGCCCACCTGGAAGGGTGTAGGACACAAGGCCTTGATTTCCACTGACGACGTAAGAGGTCATCTTTGGGTCCGATTCAGAGTCTTGCACAACAATCCCTGTAATCGTTTGTCATTGACAGAACGCCCAGGATGCACAGAGCACTCCTGCAAATCAGTTGGCAAAATCACACAAGTCGAGAGAGAAATGGACACGAGAATTGAACAGACGTTTCACAACAGATCCGAACGGCCGTTACACATATGGGAAGGATGCTGGGCCCCCCCGTTACACGGGAAGTGATCATTTCTGGGAAACCGCAGGAGAGAAAGTGGTTCTCCTTCCAAAAGCGATGGAGCAGCTTCTACCGGAGTGAACGACGCAGGCAGCGAGTATAACCCGGAGACACTGCTCGGCCAGCAGAGGTCTGAGGACAGTAGAGAAACACCAGAAGCAAGCCGACACTGGAGAAGATCGCTCCCTGCAAAGATGTTCTGAAGGCAAAGCCCGGTGGGGCGGCAGGTGCAGCCAGAGGGCAGGCAGAAACCCCGCCATCCCGGGTCCAAGGCATGCGGCTCGGGGCCACACTTCACGAGCTGCTGGGAATTCAGGAGAGGAAGCCACCTAGGGGGAACCCCAAATTCTGCATGTAAATGCTCCACAAGCCCTGGGCTGATCCATTGACTGGGCAGCCGTAAGGAAACTAAGAAGGGCCCAGCAGGAATGGCAGCCAGGAGGTCAAAGAACAGAGGGCCAGCTTCTGAAACACAGACTGAGGAGCCCACACACATGCTCAATGTACTTAGACACACACACACACACACGCACATGGGCTCCCACGCCCACACATGCTCACATGCACATAGAGACACACACACACACAGACACAGGCTCCCACGCCCACACATGCTCACATGCATGTAGAGACACATACACAGACACACGGGCTCCCATGCACACACATGCTCACTTGCACATAGAGACACACACGCACACAGACACAGGCTCCCATGCCCACACATGCTCACATGCATGTAGAGACACATACACACACACACAGGCTCCCACGCACACACATGCTCACATGCACATAGAGACACACACGCACACAGACACAGGCTCCCATGCCCACACATGCTCACATGCATGTAGAGACACATGCACAGACACACGGGTTCCCATGCACACACATGCTCACTTGCACATAGAGACACAGGCACACACACACAAGCTCCCACACACACACATGCTCACATGCACATAGAGACACACAGGCATACATACACACATGGGCTCCCACGCACACACATGCTCACGTGCACGTACAGACACACGCACACACACACAGGCTCCCACGCACACACATCCTCACGTGCACATAGAGACACAGGCACACACAGGCTCCCACGCACACACATGCTCACATGCACACAGAGACACATGCACAGACACACACAGGTTCCCACGCACACACATGCTCACGTGCACGTACATACACACGCACACACACACAGGCTCCCACGCACACACATGCTCACGTGCACATAGAGACACACGCACACACACACAGGCTCCCATGCACACACATGCTCACGTGCACATAGAGACACACGCACACACACACAGGCTCCCACGCACACACATGCTCACGTGCACGTACAAACACACGCACACACACACAGGCTCCCACGCACACACATGCTCACGTGCACATAGAGACATACACACACACACACAGGCTCCCACGCACACACATGCTCACGTGCACATAGAGACACAGGCACACACACACAGGCTCCCACGCACACACATGCTCACGTGCACATAGAGACACACGCACACACACACAGGCTCCCATGCACACACATGCTCACGTGCACATAGAGACACACGCACACACACACAGGCTCCCACGCACACACATGCTCACGTGCACGTACAAACACACGCACACACACACAGGCTCCCATGCACACACATGCTCACGTGCACATAGAGACACACGCACACACACACAGGCTCCCACGCACACACATGCTCACGTGCACGTACAAACACACGCACACACACACAGGCTCCCATGCACACACATGCTCACGTGCACATAGAGACACAGGCACACAAACACAGGCTCCCACGCACACACATGCTCACATGCCCATAGAGACACACGCACACAGACACAGCTAAGAAACAGCAAGTTCAGACAGATGCAGACAGGGCCCACCAGCAGTAGGAGGATGCATCCTGCACCTTCAGGATAGAGTCAGGAGACCGGCTGGGCACGGAGCCCTCGGCCCCACACCAGGGGAAGAAGAAGTAGAGGGACACCAGGGTGGCCAGGGCTGCCAGCGGAGCCCGAGCCCAGCCTGATCCCCTATGAGCAGGCTGCAGGGCCTGGCAGCACCAGCCCTGGGCCCACGGGGACAGCAGGGTCCGGGGTGGGGCTCTGCCTGCCCTGTGGTTTCTCTCAGAATCGTGGGCCCTTCCAAGGAACTGGGCACTCCCCCCTCTGCCTCCCACACAGCACCTGTCCCCAGGGCCAAGGGCAGGGTGGGACAGACCGGGACACACTGCCCTGGGGGGCAGGGAGGTCGGGCTGGGCCCTCTCTCTCCCAGGCCTCATGTCCAGGCCTCCCAGAGCCTGGCTCTGCCCCATGCCACCCGGCCGAACCCCACGGCAGCATGTCCACGTCTTCTGAATGAGCCCGAATGGCCCTCTGAGGGCACCAGGACTGACGAGGCCACCTCCACGCAGCCTCCCGCAGGGGGACTGCTGGCCCTGGGCATCCTGGGTCAGGAGGGAGGGATCCTGATGTGTCCCGCTGCGAAACTCGGCACAAGGCCTCGCAGGAACTCGCGCTGTGAACAGGGTTGGCAGGTCCCCGTGGCCTCCCCTGCGTGTGTGCCCAGGCTGGCAGGCAGGGGTTTCTGGGCACGCACAGGCCTGCAGGACATGAGTGCACCATGAGGGTGAGGCCCAGCCCAGTGCTTCACAGCTGCCCCAGCACACCCGAGCCAGATGCCCATCCACGCCCCCCGTGGTGAACACCCACAGAACACACCCACGGCACAGTGCACCCCGGGCTGCGACACAACAGCCGTCCTCCAGAGCCACCGGCCAGCCTCACAGCTGGTCCAGCCTGCCCACGGTCCCGGCCGGCCCTCCCTGGATGCACCGCCCGGGTGCAGCCCCAGGAAGAGCCCGGCTGCAGGACACGGACTCGGAAAGGAGTGTGCGGGCAATGGCCGAGATCCCCTGCCAGTGGGACGCCTGGCCGGGGGGGGGCTGCCTGTCCCCAGGGGACTCATGCCCGGCACACTCACCCCCAGAGCCTCTCCTCCAGGCAGTGGGACACAGGAACAAGGGAACATGCCACAAGGAACCCTGTATCAACGTCTCAGGCATGTGGCCACGAGGCTGTGGCTTCTCGTGCCCGTGCCCCCCCTTCCCGGGGCACCCCAGTGACCAGCAGCGTGTGTCGCAGGGCACCGAGTCGGCCGTGCCATCGAGGGACAGAGGCCACAGCTGGGCAGCAGGGACCACGGACAGGAGCCCACTGCGTCCACGGCACAGGGGCCTCATGTACAACCTTGACGTTGCTGACAGACTCCCTAAGAGCATAAAGAAAGAGGAACTTCCAGGGCTGCTGAGGCCCCATGGGGGTTCCCACCCCATTTTGAGTCAGAGCACTGAGGCAGAGCTCCCCTCCACCCATGCTGGCCAAGCTGAGCAGCTCCCTGCTGAGCTGGGCACAGCTGCACCGAGCTATGCGGGAATGGGCTGGCCCGGGCAGACCTGCACCACACCCCAAACAGACCACAGGCCCCATCCCAGGGCAGGAGGCTGAGGGGCCAGAGCCAGGGTCCAAGCCCACCCCTGCCGTCACCATGCCTGTGTGCAAGTCTCCGACAGCCCTAGGCCCCGTGTTCCAGCCGTGCTCACACACACACACACACACACACACACGTCCATGTGAAAAGCGGCACACACCTGGCCCACACTCCGCGCACACAAGGTCGGAGGCACCCGGCTCCGACGTGCCACGCGGGAGCCCCAGGGCCATGCACACGCCACACGCTCACTCATCAGCGTGGAAGCCCACCGTGCAGGGGACGGTGGGCCAGGGAGGAAGAGCCCGGGGACACCGGGGGCCCGGGATAGGGCCGGGGGCAGCTCTGGGCACCTTGGGCCTCCGCGAGGTCCGCACGGACCAGCCAGCCCCCCGGAGCACCCACGTCATGGATTCCCGGGGCTACCCCAGGTCCTGTGAGCTCGGCTACACAGCTGAGCCCCTCAGGGCTCCGGGCAGGCTGCAAATGAGTGTACACGTCACAGAGGTCCTCAGGCTAGCGGGAGTAAGACTGAGTGGGGACGGGGCTGGGGGACGGGACGGGGGCCACGGGCCGTGCAGAGACAGCAGAGCCGCTGGGCGGTCTGGGCCAGGGCTGCAGGTGGGGACCCACAGAGAGCGGGTCCCTGCCACACCTGCAGCCCCGCAGGGCATCGGACCCCCGGCCACCAGGGCCGGATGCAGAGCGGGTGGGCTGGGCGGCTGGACTGGCCGGCCTGCCACTGCAGCCACCAGCAGGACGGCAGAGGCCAGGGCGTCATGATGCTTTCCCCTCCTCGGGGTGGGGGGCCAGGCCTGCCGACCCCACCAGCCCGTGCGGGGGCTGCGCCGGGGCCGGCTGACCGGACCGTGCCCACAGAGCTGGAGCTCCAGGACCTCTGTGCAGATTCCGCCGAGAGCACGGAGCTGGACGAGCTGTGGGCCAGCCTGCTGGTCTTCGTCATCCTCTTCCTGGTCAGCGTCAGCTATGGAGCCACCGCCAGCCTGTTCAAGGTGGGAGCCTGGAGGCCTGCGGCCAGGGCGGGGCAGGCCTGGAGGGAGGGAGCGCGCCCGGCTGAGCCGACCTCACGCACGTGCCCTGCCCCCAGGTGAGGTGGGTCCTGGCCACCGTCCTGCAGGAGAAGCCCCAGGCCAGCCGAGACTACGCCAACGTCGTGCGGCCCGCAGACTAGGTCCGGGCACAGAGCAACGAGGCCCTGCTTTCCCCTCCCCGTGTCGCAGGCGGTCTGCTTGCCCGCCGTGGGAGGCGAGGCCACAGCCAACACACACTGACCAGCACGCAGACACGCAGACGGCTCCAGCTCAGCTCCAAGGCCCCAGGCCCCACGGGCACCTGCCAATCACAGCCCCGACCCCAGCCCGCTCTGGGACAAGCCCCTCCCACGCAGCGACCTGAGCTGGGCACGGGTGCTGGCCCCTGAGCTCTCCCTGGTCCTGGGGGTCAGGGCTACTTCTGCTCTCACGGAACAGCCCCCAGAGCACAGGGAGGGGGAAGCCCATGGCCCGCCCACCACTCAGAGTCCAGAGCCAAACCGGGACTCACAGTCCAAGTCCAGTGCGGGACCTCGGCTCCCACACTGGCTCCCACCTCCACGGCACCGGGTCCAAGTGCCCTGCCCCTGCCCAGCTCCGGGCCCCTGCCCAGCCCTCCTGCCGGCCACTGGCAGCTCCCACCCTGCACAATGCCAAGACAGAGAAGAGCTGCTGGGGAGAAGCCACGGGACGGCTCGGGGCTGTGGCCAGGACTCCTGGGGTGGGAGGAGGGGTCTCCCAGCAGAAGGAGCTTCCCAGGGGTCCCGCCTCAGCCAGCAGCGCCCAACCCCATCCACCCTGGCCTCCCCTCTCGCTCCGAGCTTGGCAGCCCTGTTGCCTTCCTTTTGAGTCCCTCAGTAAAGTTCCTTTTTACAAATCCCATGCCGCCCGAGCACGCTTTGGGAGAGGTATCTACCGACCTGTGGGGCTGGGGGGCGGGCCCCCCCAACAATGTGGACAAGCGTCCAGAGGGAAGGGAGCAGAAGGCCCAGGTGGCCAGCCGGCTGCTCCCTGCGACAGTCCCTTTGACACCCCCAGAGGCACCCAGCTCAGTCCCTTGCACCTGCTCTCCTGGTCTCCAGCCAAGACTCACCACCCTTTCCCACACCGACATGAAAGGCACGGTCTCCCCTGGACACACCCAAAGCAGCTACTTCCGTGGTCAGCGCAGGAGGCCATAGGAACACAGCTGCACAAGCACCAAGCCCAGAGCCACCATGGGCCTCCAGGGACCGCTGGTCGTCCCCCCAGCTGTCCACCCCCTGAGCGCACACACACAGACCAAGCCTGGGCCCCCATCCCGCCAGCCAGCCTGGAGGTCCCCATGAGCTGAGCGAGACACGAAGCAAGAGCTGTCGGGGGCTGGCCACCGCCGTCCTCAAGAAGAGGCCTGAAGAGCCCGGAACGCAGGAGCCAAGGTGCGGGACAGACGGCCAGCTGGCCAGGCAGTGTTGGGCTTGAGGCTGCACCCCTCTCAGAAGAAAGAGGTGGTTTCCCGGCCTGGAGACCCCGTCCCACTCGGGTCTCTGCAAAGTCCACTGGAAACGGGGAGACTATGTGAAGACGCGTGATGAGAGGCAGGATTCCCTCATCTACCAAGAGTGCTCAGGACCCAAGACAAGGAAAGACGTGAGCAGCCCGGGGCGCCCTCTGGGCCCTGTCTGGGGCGCGTGAACTGTAGGTACCACGGCTCAGGGCCCGTGGCCACACGTCCAGCGCACAAATCCCCAGTCCTCTGGACGGGAGATTCCACACGTGGGGACGGCCCTCTGGAGACAGGCTCCATCCCTGACGCTTGTCACACGGACTCAGAGGCGGACTCGGTCCCGGACCAGGGAGGGAAGTGAGCGAGGCTAGCGTGCAGGCTGACGGGGGTCGGACCTTGGCCGCTGGCCTCCCGCCCGGGGCACAACTCCCAGGACCCGGCAGCTCCGAGGCTCATTCCCAGACCTGGAGGGTTTGGTCTAAATAGAACATCAGGGAAGCAGGGGTGCGGGCTGAAAACAGGACGAGGCCACGGCACGGCCCCACCCGGCACTCATGCAGGGACACACGCCGTCTCAGGAAACCCACCCCCACACTGATCAAATAAAGGAGATTTTCAGCTTTAAGGCCATTCTGGAGCACCCAGCCAGGCTCTACTCTAACTGGGACCAGAGTCACAGGGATGTGACCAGACCTCAGAGCAGGGGCTCCATCTCTGCCCCCAGCACACTCTGCATGTCAGCTTTGGCTGTGGACAACCTGCAGGAAACATCCAGATAAGTCCTCACAACGTCGGAGCCATGCAGCCTCGCACAGACGCAACAAGAGATGATCTGGAGCTTTCTGGAATGTCCTTGGTCACGAAGATCTGTACCTCCGATGGGAGAAACCCTGCCCTAAATGCTGCTGCCAGGGCCAGCGCGGGTCCCAGGGCTGTCCTCACTGGGCCTCCAGGAAAATGCTTCTCCTTCTCCCTTACAGTTTTTAAAAGGGGGTGCATGCTAGAACATGCCCTGTATTCTCCCCACGGGGTCTAGGGCCCATGAGAGCACAGCAAGGGGGGAGGAAAGTACCACGGACCTGGAACCTGGATAACGCCCAAAACTACACATAGATAGATAGAGAGATAGCTAGATGGAGAGAGATGGTTAGATGGATGGATGGATGGATGGTTGGATAGAAAGATGATAGATAGATTAGATAGATAGATAGATAGATAGATAGATAGATGATAGATAAATAGATAGATAGATGATAGAAATAATACAATTTTAAGGGAGTTTTGTTCATTTGGAGCTGACAAGACCCACACCCACCAGCAAGGTTCTCCGAACTCAGGCCTGGGTGCCTTCCTCCCATCTCCTGGACTGACGGTCCCCCAAGGGCAGAGCTGAGTGTCTTCCTTCTTCGACTGGTGCCCCAGGTCAGGAGACCTGGCCCGTGGACCCCAGCACAAGGAAAACAAGGGCTCCCTCACACCGGCCCTGAGAGCCAGAGGCCGTTGCACATGGCAGAATGCATCTCCCACAAGCCTGGGAGGCCAGTGTGTCTGTCACCGGTCAGGAGGGCCAGCGGGGTCCTGGCACAAGGGGAACACAGCCTGAGAGCAGGCCGCAGGGTGGACACTGCCAGGGATGCTGCCTTCACGGTCCCTCCCAGCAGGAAGGGGCTCCCTTCTCAGGGTCCCACAGACCCACTTGCTTTCCTTCTGTTATGAACCCAGCACAGTGGGCTCAATGCTGACCCCAAAAGCTATGTCCACTGCCTAATCCCTGCAACCTGTGAATGCGACCTCCTTTGCAAAAGGGTGTTTGCCGATGTGATTGACGTTAAGGACCTTCAGGTGAGATGGTCCAGCCCCTAAATCTGATGGTAGGTGTCCTTACCAGAGGCTGGGGAGGAGAGACACAGACGGAGGAGAAGCCCCATGAAGATGGAGACACGGGAGGGAAGAGTGGGTACAGAAGCCCAGAGGTGACCCTGACCCGTGGAAGGCACTGGGTCACGCCGGGCACAGACCCTGACCCGTGGAAGGCGCTGGGTCATGCCGGGCACAGACCCTGACCCGTGGAAGGGGCTGGGTCACGCCGGGCGCGGACGCTGACCCGTGGACGGTTCCAGTCGATGAGAACAAAGTGCACATCCGATCTCCTTCCTTACTTCCTGGTGATGGCCCAAGTCTACACAAGTCTACACATGGCTCACGCTCCCCTCGGAAAGTGCAGGCAGCACCCGTCCCCACTCCGCCATCACTGTGCCGTCACCCCCGTGACTTCCTTCTCTTACAACTGGAAGGCCGTGTTCCTTCACACAAGTTTCGGTTATAGACAAGGAGCACGGACGAGCGTTTCCACACACCCCAGAGCCTTCCATGTCCCAGACTCCGCCGGGACGACGCGCTCGCGTCACGCTACGTTTGCTACGAACGCTGAGCCGGCCTTAGCAGATCCCGGGGAGCCGAAGCCCACGGTTGCCGCTGGGCTCAGCACCTGTGGTGGCCCCGACGGTGAGCCTGACCAAGGCACCCCGTGCCCCCCCGCCCCGGGCCCCGGCCTGCGGGGCACTGTCCGTGGTGCTGCCCGGTCGAGCTGCCCCATCTCCTTGCCTCCGCAGCAATCCCCCTCCACAGAAGCTCCCTCTGCTCCCCGTCCCCTCCTCGCCCTGCCGCCCAAGCCCGGAAACGCCTCCTCTGCCCTCGTGGTTAGCGTGCTTCCCGGACGTGGTGCATGGGGATGGGGCAGCGTGGAGCCTTCTCCAGCCGGCCCCTGACTCGAGACGCCGCGGCCAGAGTGGGGTCCACACGTGCCCACGGGGGCTGAGGGCCCGGGCGGCTCCTCAGGAACGGGCCTGAGGAGGCTGGCGTGCGGGGGCCTTGGCCGCGGGAGCCCTGCTCCACCTTCGCCACAGAACACTCGCTTCCCAGTGGGGGGAATATCCAGTATCCGAGCCCACGGCCACTGCTTGAAAGAGGAGCTGCTTTCGGGAGCCCATACGGATTCTGCCCCCGTCAATCCCGAAGAGAGAAAACCCCAGCGGCCTGACGCGGAAGGGAAGCCACGGTGGATTTCTCTCCCCGTCAGCACGACGGGGCACAGGCTGCTCTCCCCCGAGGCCCGAAGTCCGGCTCCCACGCGTGCACTGCGCACCCGCCTTCCAAATCGGTGTCCGAGGGAGACTCCGCTGTCCCTACCGCACTCGGCAGGCCCCTCCTCCTGCGCTCCTCCACGCACACTCGGGATCCCTGCCTCCGTGCTACCCGGCACGCTCCGGAGCATTGGCGGGGCAAGGAAGTCCAAAAGCCCGTGCAAGGCCTTCCTTCTCCAGATATGGTCTAACAGCTGCAGGCAGGTGTCCCGGGCAGCCCCCACGTGCCCTCGAGCAAATCGCTCCTTCTTTCTCCTGGAGACTCTAAAAGGCGTGGACAGACCGGCACTGGGCCGCAGGGCAGGCCCAGGGGGAGCCACCGGCCCACGCGCTTCCGGTGGGCGGGGGGCGTTCCAACCACACAGGCTCCCAGATCAGGGGAGACGGGGGGCAAGGGCAGACCCTCCCACGGGCCTCCCAGCTCTGCTTCAGGGGGCACGGCGAGACCCACAGAGGTTGCTGCCGCGTTTCCACTGGCTGAGTGGACCCGGGCCACGGCGGCTTCAGACACGCCGCCCTCCAAACATGCACTTTGAGGTCACGTAATTTCGAGCTGCAGCCATGGACGGAGCCCGAGGAGGACAGAACTCTACCTGGGGGGCCGACCTGCTGTGTGGACAGGACAAGCCCGGGGCTGGTCCGCAGACTATGGGTGGGACCGTGTGCGCCCAGGCTGCGGGTCGGCCGGGGCACGAGGAGGAGCCCACCAGGGTTGGGGCAGCTCAGGGCTCAGCTGAGAGCAGGGTGGACCCGTCTGCAGGGGAGCAGGAAGCAGGCATATCCCTGCAGGAGGCAGAGAGCAAGAGCAGCACATGGTGGGAGGTTCCTCTGCTCTCCCTTGGGCCCCCGGGCACCCGCCACACCCCACACCACACGCCCACCTGGGGAAGCCTTGGCCGTGCCCGGACTCCCCCCAGGCCCTCTGAGACAGAAAACACCCAGAAAAAAAGGGAACTTCAGGAAGCAAACCATGCCTCTTGGTTTCAATCCTGTTCTTAGTCTTCCCGGGGCTGCCTGGACGCTAGGAAGCAGGGCTGTGGGCACAGAGCTCAGCCACATGTGCCTGGGCATCAGCAGGGAGGAGGCAGCATGCAGGGGCGAGCATGCCTGCAGGGGAGCTGCTTCCACAGTTGCGACCATGGTGAGTGGGGTCTGCACGGAGCCCGGACCGCGGGAGTGAGGTGGGACAGCAGAACCAGCTACAGGAGCTGACGGGAGACCAGGCCCTCAGGACCCCATGCAGGGGCTGGAGCAGCTGAAGCAACACAGGGAAGGCAGGCTGCCAGGGGTCCGTGGCACCAACCCAGGGCAGGCACGAGGGAGGCAGGGGAGGGGCTCACCCACGCCAACACTGCTGGACGCACCAACGCTGATGAAGGAACCCAGGACGGGGACCGTCCAACCATGACAGGCACGGTCGACAGAAGCCTGAGGGTTGCCCATACCCACCGGTGCTGGCAGCCCAGGGGCTGGACCAGCCTGACCACTGTAGGACGAATGCCAAGGTGGACAGATGGGTCTGAGGTGAGGACACAGGGAGGGGCTGGCTCAGCACAGGGGATGCAGAGGCCTCCACGTGGGCTAATGGTCCTGTCCAGGCCAAGGGAACCAGCTCAAGCCCCATGACAGGGTCAGAGGAGCTGGCCATGGGACCCTGGGCTGCATCCCATGAATAGGACAAGAGCAGAGCAGAGCAGGAGGGGCTGGCAAGGCTCCCGTGAGCTCAGAGCCCAGACAGCACAGAGGCTGAGCAGGGAGCTCAACAGCTGCAGGAGCCCCAGGTGTGGGCGTCAGAGGCCTGACCTGGGCTAAAGGGTCTGGGACGGGAGGCAGAGGCCAGGGAGGCCTAGGGACACAAGGAAGTCTGGAGCTGAGCTCAGGGACCTGTGTGGGAAAGACCATAGGGCTGGAGGGGCAGGGGGCTGCTGTGGTCCATGAGCTCCAAGGACTAGGGAAGACCAGCTGGAGGTGAGCAAGGGCCTGACAGGGCAACACAAGCAGGAGATGGGCCAGGAGCTCAAGGCAGCCAGCAGAGCTCGTGCAGATGAGCAGGGGCGGATGGGAGAGCAGGAGGGGCAGGGGGCTTCCCCAGGGGCTCAGGGAAACAGGCAGAGCTCCTGCAGATGAGTAGGGGCGGGTGGGAGAGCAGGAGGGGCAGGGGGCTGTCAGGGGTGCACGGGAGCAAGCAGAGTTCTTGCAGGTGAGGAGGGGAGGGTGTGAGAGCAGGAGGGGCAGGGGGCTACCCCAGGACCTCAGGGGAGCAGGCAGAGCTTGTATAGGTGAGCAGGGGCGGATGGGAGAGCAGGAGGGGCAGGGGGCTGCCCCAGGGGCTCAGGGGAGCAGGCAGAGCTTGTGCAGGTGAGCAGGGGCGGGTGGGAGAGAAGGAGCGGTGGGGGGCTGCCCCAGGGGCTCAGGGAAACAGGCAGAGCCTGTGCAGGTGAGCAGGGGCCAGTGGGAGAGCAGGAGGGGCAGGGGGCTGCCCCAGGGGCTCAGGGGAGCAGGCAGAGCTCCTGCAGGTGAGCGGCGGGGGGGGGGGGGGGTTTGGGAGAGCAGGAGGGTTACAGGCCTGCCCCAGGGGCTCAGGGGAGCAGGCAGAGCCTGTGCAGGTGAGCAGGGGCGGGTGGGAGAGCAGGAGGGGTGGGGGGCTGCCCCAGGGGCTCAGGGAAACAGGCAGAGCCTGTGCAGGTGAGCATGGGAGGTGGGAGAGCAGGAGGGGTAGGGGGCTGCCCCAGGGGCTCAGGGCAGCAGGCAGAGCTCTTGCAGGTGAGCAGGGGAGGTGGGAGAGCAGGAAAGGTAGGGGCTGCTCCAGGGGCTCAGGGAAGCAGGCAGAGCTCTTGCAGGTGAGCAGGGGCAGGTGGGAGAGCAGGAGGGGCAGGGGGCTGTCAGGGGTGCACCGGAGCAGGCAGAGTTCTTGCAGGTGAAGAGGGGAGGTGGGAGAGCAGGAGGGGCAGGGGGCTGCCCTGGGGCACAGGGGAGCAGGCAGGGCTTTTGCAGTGACCAGGGAGCTGGGAGGGCAGGGGCGACAGAGCTGCCCCCGGAGGGCTCCGGGTATGAAGGCAGAAGGACTGAGCTCACAGGAGCTTGGACCTGCTGTGAGCTGAGTAGGTGCAGGGGACAGAGACAGCTGAGGGCTCGGGTCCAGGTGAGCGTCCCTGCACATGCGGTACAGGGTGAGCTGGCCGGGCCGGGTGGACACGTTAGGGTGGAGACTAGAGCCTGGGTGGGAAGGTCTCTGGGGCAGAAGGGGCAGGAGTGGCCACCTTTGAGGTGCCGAGGGTGACCACAGGTCTTTGTCCCAGGGCCTGAGTCCTGTGACTGACGCTCTTGGGGCCGAGGAGCAGAGGGTCGACACGCCCAAGCCAGCGGGGAGGCACGGGGCAGTGGGCCCAGTGGAGGAGAGAATCAGGGGCCGGATCGGAGCTAGAGGCAGGGCTGCAAGCCTGGGGTGTGGGTGGGATGGGACGTCAGGCAGGACCCTCGGCCTCAGCAGAGGGGATCTGGGTCAGAGGGCATAGGCCTGGCTGGGGTTGGGGGTCTGAGGTGCCCTGGGGTGCTGGCACCACGCAGGGGAGGACAGCCAGGGCACGGCAAGGCTCCCCTCCACCACGCTGAGGGTCAGACAGGCTCAGGGAAGACATTGGCTGAAGGAGGACTCTGGGGACGGCAAGGAGCTGGACAGGCCCCAGAGCAGGGATGGCCAAGGCCTGGGGCACTGATGGGAAGGGCCCTCAGTGAGCTTAGGAGGCCATGCCAGGAAGACCTGAGTAGGGACCAGCGGGTTCAGGGCAGGAACAGGGGCTGGGGCCTGGCTGCTTTGGCTGCACAGCCGACCCAGAAGATGTGGGGTCTGCAGTCCAGTCGGCAGGCCTTGATGAGGGCCCCGGGCTGAGGGTCACGGGCAGTGGGTGGAGGCACGTTTCCCCTCGTCCAAGGCAGAATCAGGAGGGGACAGCAGGGCAGTGGGCTCAGGGGACCAGCAGGAGCTGGCTGCGAGCAGGGGCCACAGGTCAGGGCTCAGACAGAGGGCTTGGTCAGGCTAGACACCCAGAGGAAGCCTGGGTGGGGACACAAAGCCTGAGGCCCACGGGACTCTGACCCAGGTGGTCACCCAGCGCTGACCGGGCTGATGAGTCCGGCACCTGTGACCCCAGAGAACTAAGCCAGGCAGCTGGTCTGGAGACGTCCAGGAAGCACATGGGCGCTGGGCCCAGGGATACCCCAGGCCTGGGCAGCTGCTGTCCTGCCCTGACCCTGGCAGGGGTGAGACCCTGGTGCTCACACAGCCTCCTCTCTTGCAGCCTCCACCACGGCCCCATCGGTTTTCCCACTGGCCTCCGGCTGCGGGGCCACAACCGGCTCCACAGTGGCCCTGTCCTGCCTGGTGTCCGGCTACTTCCCCGAGCCAGTGACCGTGTCCTGGAACTCCGGCTCCGTGACCACCTTCCCGTCCGTCCTGCAGTCCTCAGGGCTCTATTCTCTCAGCAGCATGGTAACAGTGCCTTCCAGCCAGTGGCCCAGTGACACCTTCACCTGCACCGTGGCCCATCCGGCCAGTAATACCAGGGTGGAAAAGACAGGTGAGAGGGCGGGCATCAGGGAGGGTGTCCACTGGGAGACAGGCCAGGTCAGCTGGCCTGCTGCATCCCAGGGCACAGGGGGAGGTACCGCTGTCTCTCCCACCTGAAGGCCCCCAATTCTGGGAAGTCCTCTGGGTGTTGCTGCCTGGCCCACTGCAAGCACAGGCAGCTTACCCCCACTGCAGTCCTTGGTCTGGGAACCCCCTAAGATCTGGTCCTCACCTACATCCACCCCAACCTGTGCCCACCCCAGGCTCCCAGTAACCCCCAGTCTGCTCTCTCCACAGTGCCCAAAAAATGTCTCTGCAAGGAATGTCCCAAATGTCCAGGTGAGTCAGCAGGGCCTCGCTCTCCACCCCAAGCAGATGGCCCACACACACCACAGCCTGGTGGGGGGAATGGATGTTCAAGAGGAAGCCCACCCACACGCTGACCCCTGCACTCTCTCTCCCTTACCATCCCAGATTTGGAGGGAGGGCCTTCGGTCTTCATCTTCCCCCCGAAACCCAAGGACACCCTCTCCATTACCCGAACCCCTGAGGTCACATGTGTGGTGGTGGACCTAGAAGACTCTGAGGTCCAGATCAGCTGGTTCGTGGGTGACCAGGAGGTGCGCACGGCCAAGACGAATCCACGCGAGGAGCAGTTCAACAGCACCTACCGTGTGGTCAGTGTCCTTCCCATCCAGCACCAGGACTGGCTCAAGGGGAAGGAGTTCACCTGCAAGGTCAACAACAAAGCCCTCCCATCCCCCATCGTGAAGACCATCTCCAAGGCCAGAGGTGGGCAGCAGGGTGGGGGTGCAGGGAGGGTCCGGGGTGGGGGCCTTGCAGACCAAGACCAGCCCTTCATCCTCGGAGTGACCATGTGTGCTGACCTCTGACCCACAGGGCAGGCCCAACAGCCCAATGTGTACATCCTGCCGCCACCCCGGGACGAGATGATCAAGACCACAGTCAGCGTGACCTGCCTGGTCAAAGACTTCTACCCACCTGACATTGATGTCGAGTGGCAGAGCAATGGACAGCAGGTGCCAGAGACCAATATCCGAACAACCCCGCCCCAGCTGGACGCGGATGGGACCTACTTCCTCTACAGCAAGCTCTCGGTGGACAAGAACCGCTGGCAACGCGGAGAGGTCTTCACGTGTGCGGTCATGCATGAAGCCCTACACAACCACCACACACAGAAATCCATCTCCCAGTCTCCGGGTAAATGAGCAACACTCCCGGCACCCCTGCAAGCCCCCCACCCACGGGCTCTCAGGGTCCCACGAGGACGCCGCAGCCCCCACCCCTGTGTACATACCTCCCGGGCAGGCACCCCTGCATGAAATAAAGCACCCAGCACTGCCCTGGGACCCTGCGACACTGTCATGGTTCTTTCCGAGGCAGGCTCAGGACACCCGGGCCTCTGGGCGGCACAGACAGGCCGGCTCCCAGGCTAAGGGGTCACCACTGGTGACAGAGAGCAGGACTCACGGGGGCCTGGACCCCGAGTGGGCAGGTCTGCACAGGCTGCCACAGCGTGTGGCCAGGATTGCCTGAGGCAGGAGAGGGGACTTTCTCAGAGGTGGCAGGCGCTCCGGGCCGTCCCTCAGGCCAGGGGCTACCCAGGGCTGGAGGGTGTGGACAGGGATTGCAGAAGCCCCTCCAGAGCCCCCAGGGAAATGAGCGCACGCTCTTTCCCACCTCTGTACCAGCCCAAGCTGTGGGATGCTGGCCTGTCCTCCTGCCCTGGGCCCCCTGTCCCCTGGGCCTCCTGAGACGTTGTGTGGCAGCTCTGTGCCAATGCAGTAGCCGTGCCTGACCCGTGTGTGGGGACAGGCCCTCCTTTGTCCTCAGCACCCCACAAACAGGTCCCCACCCTCCCTCAAGTGCGGGGGTCCTGCCTGGCCTCATCCTGCCTGGGGCCAGGCCTGTCCACTCGTGGGGACACTCCTCCTCGAACCCCAGAGGTGCAGAGGCAGGGGGCCCTGCGTACCCAGGGGAGGGACCACCCCAGAGGCCCACTTGGACGCTGAGTCCACACCCACTGAAAACAAGCCTGTCCCGCTGAGCAGCGCCACCTGCACGCACACACACACTCACACGTGTGCACATGCGGGTCCATGCACACACATGGGTGCGCACTCACACACATTCACACACGTGTGTTCATGCACACATGCGCGTACACATTCACATGCATGTCCATGCACACGTGTGCACACCATGACGTGCACACTCACATGTGGTTGTACATGTACACACACATGGGTGCACACTCACACACGCACGTCCATGCACACAGGCCTTACACACTGGGCCTCACACGGGACAACCGGCATGGGCCCAGACCAGAGCCGGTCTCGGGAACCCTCACCATGGACACCAGCCTGCTCCCTACCCCCTCCAACACCCATCAGCTGCTCAGCAGCTCATCCACACCCTGACCACACTGACCAGCCCTCCTCTACCCCAGGGCACCTGCACCCCTCCCAACACCCACAAAACCCCCACACCCAGCTTGTCCTGACACTCCCACCTACTCATTCTCAAGGACACTCCCTGACACTGACCAGCCCTTCCCTGGACTCTGCTGACCCTCCCACCCTCTGGACCTGGCCCCCAGGGGAAGAGGCCACGAGGCGGTCAGGGCGCCTTCCCCCAGGGGTCCCCAGCACAGGGCAGAGCAGAGAGGGAGGGGGTCCCCCACTGGCCAGTCCCAAGCTGGAGAGCTGGGGGTGCTGAGGCTGGACCCTGAGGTTGCAGAGGGCTCTGACTGTCCCCCAGGGAATCACCCCCACGGGCAGGCACGGCACTGACCACCCCCTTCCTGTCCAGAGCTGCTCCTGGACGACAGCTGTGCCGAGGACCAGGACGGGGAGCTGGACGGGCTGTGGACCACCATCTCAATCTTCATCACCCTCTTCCTGCTCAGCGTGTGCTACAGTGCCACTGTGACCCTCTTCAAGGTGGGCGTCCCCACACGTCCCCTCACTGCGGCCTTCTGTCCCCACGCTTTCCCAACATGTCCCCACGCTGTCCACACACTGTTCTCGTGCTATCCCCACGCTGTCCCAAAATGTCCCCACGCTATCCCCACGCTGTCCTCGTGCTGTTCTCGTGCTGTCCCCACGCTGTCCCAACATGTCCCCATGCTGTTCCCATGCTGTCCACACGCTGTCCACACACTGTCCCCATGCTGTCCCAACATGTCCCCATGCTGTTCCCATGCTGTCCCCATGCTGGTCCAACATGTCCCCATGCTGTCCCCACGCTGTCCACACTCTGTTCCCATGCTGTCCACACACTGTCCACACGCTGTGCTCACAAAGTCCACATGCTGTCTTCATGTTGTCCCCATGCTGTCCCCACACTGTCCTCATGCTGTCCCCACACTGTCCCCACGCTGCCCCAACATGTCCCCATGTTGTCCTCATGCTGTCGCCATGCTGTCCCTGTGCTGTCCTCATGCTGTCTCCATGCTGTTCCCACGCTGTCCCCACACTATCCCAACATGTCCCCATGCTGTCCCCACACTGACCCCATGCTGACCCCACTGACCTAAAATTATCCCCACACTGTCCCCACACTATCCTCATGCTGTTCCCACACTAACCCCACGCTGTCCCCACACTATACCCTCACTGGCCCAAAACTGTCCCCTCTCTGTCACCACATGGACCCTGCACTGTCTACTCACTGGCCCCTCACTATCCCCATGCTGTCCCATTGCAGTTTAGACTGTCCCCACACTGTCCCCATTCTATGGCCCACTGTCCCAAATTGTCCCCATGCTGTCCCCACAGTCCCCACACACACCCTACACTCTCCCATTGCTGTCCCACACTGTCCCCACACTGTCCCCTCACTGCCCCCTCACTGACTCAAAATTGTCCTCTTGCTGTCCCCTCACTGTCGCCTCACTCTCCCACACCTCTGACCCCTCACTGCTGCCTCACTGTCCCCTTGCTGTCCCATCACTCTCCTCACACTGACCCCTCACTGACCCCTCACTGTCCCCTCGCTGTCCCCTCGCTTACCCCTCACTGTCCCCTTGCTGCTCCTCACTACCCCCTCGCTGCCCCCTCGCTGCCCCCTCATTGTCCCCTCGCTGTCCCCACACTGCCCCCTCACTATACCCACACTGACCCCTCACTGCCCCCTCACTGCCCCTTCACTGTCCCCCTCACTGACCCCTTGCTATCCCCTCCCTGTCCCCTAGCTGCCCCCACACTTCTCCCCATCCCCTTGCTGTCCCTTCACTGCCCCCTCGCTATCCTGACATCCATCACTGTCCCCTCAGTGTCCCCTCACTATCCCCTCAGTGTCTCCTCACTGAACCCTCATGGCCTCTTTGCTGCCCCTTCACTGTCCCCTCACTGACCCAAAAATGTCCCCTCGCTGCCCCCTCACTGACCCAAAACTGTCCCATCTCTGTCCTCTTGCTGTCCCCTCACTCTCTCCACACTGTCCCCTCGCTGTCCCCTCACTGCCCCCTTGCTGCCCCCTCACCGCCCCCTCACTGCCCTTTCACTGCCCCTGATGTCCCCTCACTGACCCAAAAATGTCCTCTCTCGGTCCCCTCACTGCCCCCTCACTGTCCCCTCACTGTTCCCTCACTGTCCCCTCACTGACTACTCACTAACCCCTCGCTGTCCACTCCCTCTCCCCACACTGTCCCCCCACTGTTCCCCTCTCTGCCCTCTCACTGCCCCCTCGTTGCCCCCTGCTGTCCCCCCACTGTCCCATCACTATCCCCCCACTGTCCCCTTGCTGTCCCCCTGCTGTCCCCTCACCATCCTCCCGCTGCCCCTTTGCTGTCCCCCTCGCTGCCCTCGCTGTCCGCCCACTGCCCCATCACTGTCCCCCACTGTCCCCTCGCTGCCCCCATGCTGCCTCCTTGTTGTCCCACAGCTGCCCCATCACTGCCCCATCGCTGTCCCCCCTCTATCCCCCCACAGTCCCACAGCTGCCCCCTCGCTGTCCCCCGTTGTCCCCGCTGCCCTCTCACTGTCCCCCCACTGACCCCTCACTGACTACTCACTGACCCCTTGCTGTCCCCAAACTGTCCCCCCGCTGCCCCCTTGCTACCCCCTTGCTGTCCCCTCACTGCCCCATTGTGTGGCCCCGTTGTCCCCCCACTGTCCCCCTTGCTGCCCCATCGCTGTCTCCACCTCGATGTCCCCTCGCTGTCCCCCTGTTGTCCCCCCGCTGCCCCCTCGCTGTCCCCCCACTGCATCCTGCTGTCCCCTGACTGTCCGCCCACTGCCCGCCCACTGTCCCCACGTTCTCCACCTTATTGCCCAGTGGCAACCCCCCTGCTGTCCCCCCTCTGTCCCCCTGCAGTCCCACAGCTGCCTCCTTGTTCTCCCCCTGCTGTCCGCGTGTTGGCCTCGCTGTCCACATCACTGCCCCCTTGCTGGCCCCACTGCCAACCACTGTCCCCTCGCTGTCCCACAGCAGCCCCTCACTGCCCCCTCACTGTCCCAAAGCTGCACCAATCCCCCCGCTGTCCCCCCTCTGTGCCCCCGCAGTCCCACAGCTACCCCCTTGCTCTCCCCTCAGTGCCCCATCGCTGTGCCCACATTGTCCCCTCACTGTCCCGCCATTGTCCCCCTGCTACCCCCAACTATCCCCCCACTACCCCCTGCTGTCCCCCCATTGTCCTCCCACTGCCCCCTCGCTGTCCACCTCACTATCACCCTGCTGCCCCACTGCTGCCCCTCACTGTCCCCCGCTCCCCAACACTGTCCCCTTGTTGTCCCTTCGCTGCCCCTCACTGCCCCCCGCTGTCCCCCCACTGCCCACCACTGCCCCCTCGCTGTCCCCGTGCCCTTCCCACCAGGCACCCTACACACACTCGCGGTCCCGGGTGTGGGTGGCAGGCTCTGGCGGGAGGCGGTCCGTGGGGTCCAGATCTCGCTCACCCCCTGGCCCGCCCGCTGCAGGTGAAGTGGATCTTCTCCTCGGTGGTGGAGCTGAAGCGCACCATCGTCCCCGACTACAGGAACATGATCGGGCAGGGGGCCTAGGGCCGGCCCTCTGCAGCAGGTGTCCAGGGCTGCCCTCGACCCCACAAAGAAACCGGCTGCATCCGTTCATGCCGCTCGGCCTGCTGCCAGGCCTGCTCCTCTGCCCTCCCACCTCACCACCCTCTGTCACCACCGCCACCCTGGGCCTGCAACTCCACCCTCCGGGCTCGTGGACACCGTGGGCTGCACCCTGGCCCTGACCCCCCCGTTTGGAGGATCAACGTGACAGCAGGCTGTGCCCCCAACATGAGCTGGCAAACACCGGCTGACTCCTCCCAAGCAGCCACCGAGATACGGCTGGGGCCGCACCGAGCCATCAGGGCAGGATGGCCCTCACCGGGTCGGCCCCGGGCTCGGCATCCGCGGTCATCCTGGAGGAGTTGGACGGCCTGCGATCCCAGGGTCTGGCTGGCTGAGACCAGCCTCGTGCAGCCCCGTCCCGGCCAGGCTCCAGAGGGCAGGACACCCCCAGAGCAGGCACGTTGTCTCAGATCCTGAGGAAGCCACGGGCCACCATCACCCCACAGAGAAGCTTCCAACGTGCCACAAATGGTCAGTCAGACCTTCTCCACCAGTGGAGAACATGCGGAAAAGGCCCTGGGCCTGCGGCCACTGCAGGAGCCCCCAGGGACAGGTGGCACCATCCGGGGAAGGAGTGACGGCAGCCAGATGGGCCTCCTGCAGAGGCACCTGCTGACCTGGTCGCCAGGCAGGCGGGACGCAGCCTCAGTGCACAGAGGTGGACGGGTGCTGGGAGGCCAGGACAGCAGGCCCAGCCCGCACCGTCCTGTGGCCCGGCCCCGAGGCACGCTGGGCAGGAACGCCTGCTTGCTCCGGGGAAATGGGGGCAGAGAGAAGATGACCAGAGAGTGCCGCGGCCATGGGGCCCAAGCCAGGCGGACCCGCAGGACGATCTCCGCCCGGGCTTAGAGCGAGTGCCAGGTCGGAGCCCCTGCATGGGAGAGACGGTTGTGCAGGGCAGGAGAAGCGGAGCCCCCATGCCCCCTGGGAGAGAATGCACACCCACCACTCAAAGGAAACCCACTGCTGTACCTTGGGTAGTTGTTTTCTTCTCCTGAAATTTCTGGAGCGCGATAATGTCCTTTACTGCTGCTTCTCCCTTTCTTTAATGACAATAAAACACCCTAAAAATTCCAGCACTCGCTGGGGAAAGTCTTCCTCTGTCGATGCTCCTGGTGGGATGCCCAGCCTGGCCGCGCCGTGCATTGGCTCCCTCCCGCCGTGGGGGGCCAGCACCCCACAGCTCTGGGCTCCCAGTGGGTGAGGAAGGCAGCCGGGAACAGTGCAGGGCCAGGGGCCGCCTGGGCCGTGGGCAGAAGCAAGAGACACGTGGTAGGTGTGCGTTAGTCAGCACGGGCTGCCGGGCAGAAGAGCCACAGTCTGGCGGCTTCAACCTCATGCGTGTCTGTTTCCACAATCCTGGGAGCTAGCAGGGAGAGAGGCAGGCCTCGCAGGGCGGGCGCCTCCTGGGGTCTCTACCCCTGTCCTCACGTGGCCGGTCCTCCGTGTGTGTCTGTGTCCTCGTCGTCTGCTCTTACAAGAGCAGGAGGCCGCACTGGGGACCAGCCACACTGGGCTGGTTAATGACCTCCTTTTACCTTATCACCTCTCCAAAGACCCCATCTCCAAATACTGTCCCATTCTGAGGTCCTGGGGTCAGCGCTTCAAGACTCGAATTTGGGGGCACAATTTAGGACAGCTGTGGGACGGGAGAACATTCCAGCCCTCAGGGACCCTGGGGGCTCGAGGCTGCCGTTCTTAGGGTCACTCCACACCCTCCATCCCCTTCGCCCTACACATCTACCTAGAAGCCAATCTGCCGATGGACCACGCGGCCTGCCCAGCCCCCTCTTCCTCTCGGTCCCAGGGCTACCCCCACTCCCATCCCCTGGACCACACATCAGCCTCCATCCCACCCCCCCACATGCGAATGCCAGGATCTCCCACAACAGGTGGACCCCATGCTCTCCTGGCTGAGCAACAGGCACTGGCACAACTGTGCCCTCGCCCTCGGGGCGAGAATGCCCACTCTTTGAGAACTACCACCCACCAGGTCCTGAGGCTCCCACCTGAGACCCTCCAATGCTGTCCTACCATGAGGATCCAAGAGGAGACATAAGACGGGTAGGAGATAGAGACCCAGAGTATCAGAACCAGGGGGAGGGAGATGGGAGGTAAGAGATAGAGACACGGAGTGGGGCAGGGCAAGGTGGCAGAGGAGTGGAGGACTCCATTTCAACCGGTCCCCTGAATTTAGCTGGATATCTAGCAAACCATCATGAACACCCACAAAGACAGCCTGAGATGTAGGAATATATATCTGGATCTCTACACACAGAAAAACACCCCCTGTCCCAAGATAGGAAGGGAGGAGTCATGAATCCATGGGCCGATATCAGAAGATAAGCAGAAGGGGGACGGATCCGCCACAATCTGACCCCGGACAGTGATATAACACTGGAGTGCAAAAGCATCCCACACCGGGGGCCGGGCGGTAACTCCCAGAGCGGCAGGGCCAGGAATGGCTTTCTAACAGTGCTCAAACATGATCCAGGACCTGTGGGGCGTGCTCCGGAACCAGGACCGCTCGCAGTTTTAGAAGCACAAAGGGCAGAGACAGTGCTGCTGGTGGGGCGACGGCTGAGGAGGTTGCTGTGGGCACGCACTGCCCGCGGGAGGCTGCAGTTCTCAGCAGCGGTTACGAAAACGGGGACCGTGTGCTCTGGAGGGTTCAGAGCAGAGCACACCATAATTTCTCTCTTCTGGGACAGAGGTCTGCGTGCAGCCATTTTTTTGGTCTCTTCCTTGGAAAAACCACGGAAAGCTGCCAGAGAACAAAAGCTCAGAACACCAGGTTCCAGCGAACCCAGCGCCCCCCCACACACGGGGGGCAGGGCAACTCTGCCCAAGCGGGGCTGCCTGAGAAACAGCGCAGCAGGCCCCTCCCCCAGAAGATGGGCTGGAAGAACAAGAACACGCCAACCCGGGGGCCCCCACAAAACTGTAAAACCCCAACACCAGGGGAAAATAGTATATTGAGCTCCAGGTATTTCCTCACAGCTTGTGTATTTTTCAGATACAACTCTTTTTCTTCTTTTTCTTCTTTCTCTTATGTTTCTTCTGATTTTTTCTTTTTACCCTTTTCTCATTTCAACTAGATGTTTAAAACAACATATTTCATAGTACTTTTTACCTTGTTTTTATTCACACCTCTATTTTTTATAGAGATCCATGCTTCAATGTAGTGCTTTTTTCCCTATGTATATTATCTTTATATATACACCACTTTTATTTTCCCTGTAACTCTGGGAAGTAGTGTCCTCTAACAAACAGAACAAAATACACCCAGGAAGAACGTAAACACCGCACCTCGCCCACACTGAGAGATAATAAACCCTGCTCCCCTCACCAACCTTTTTTCTCTTTTTTTTCTTCTCCTTTTTTTTATTTTTAATTGTAAAAAAAATAATTTTATGAATGTTATTCTTGGGTTTCATTTTGGCTTTGTTTTTTCAGCAGTGGCTTCTGACCACTCCAGACGTTTTTAGGGTACATCTTGCCTGGTTGTGGTTGAATTTTGGGCTCTGCACATTCCCTCAACCACCTCTCAACAAAATGAGTAGGAGAAGGAACTCCCACAAAGAAAAGAACCAGAGACAATGGCTTCTCCAGCAGACCTAATGGATATGGATATAAGCAAGATGTCAGAGATAGACTTCAGAATAGTAATCATGAAGTCAATGGCCACGCTTGAGAAAACCATTAGTGACAATATAGAATCTCTAAGGGCAGAAATGAGATCTAATCAGACCAAACATAAAAACGCTATGAATGAGATGCAGTCTAAACTGGATATTCCAACAGTTAGGGAAAATGAGGCAGAAAAATGAATTAGTGATCTAGTACACAAGCTGATAGAAAGGAACGAAGCCAGGGAGATCTGGGATAAACAGGTAAAAGCCCATGAGAACAGACTTAAAGAGATGAATGAGGCCATGAAACAGTCCACTGTCAGAATTATTGGGATCCCCAAGGGGGTGGAGGGGGGGCTAGAAGATATATTTGAGCAAATTGTAGCTGAGAACTTCCCTCATCTGGGGAAGGAAACAAGCATTCGTGTCCAAAAGGCAGAGAGGACCCCTCCCAAGGTCAAAGAGAACAGACCAACGCCCTGACATATAATAGTAAAACTTGCAAATCATAGAACCAACAAAGCTATCCTGAGAGCAGCAAAGGGGAAGAGATTTCTTACCTAAGGAGGGAGAAACATCAGAATAATGTCAGACCTATCCACAGAGACCTGGAAAGCCAGAAAGGCCTGGCAAGACATATTCAGGGTATTAAATGAGAACACGCAGCCAAGCATACTTTATCCTGCAAGGCGGTCATTCAGAATTGATGGAGAGTTAAAGACCTTCCAGGACAGCCTGAAACTGAAAGAATATGTGACCACCAAGCCAGCCCTGCAAGAAATATTAAGGGGGATTCTATCAAAGAAGAAAGACCCCAAGAGTAATATGGACCAGAAATTTATAGAGACAACCCATAGAAACAAGGACTGTACAGGCAATAGGATGGCAATAAACACATATCTTTCAGTAGTGACTCTCAACGTGGCCACACTAAATGTTCCCATGAAACCGCACAGGGTTGCAGATTGGATACAAAGACAAAACCCATCCATATGCCGTCTACAAGAGCCTCGTTTTGAACCTAAAGACACCTCTAGACTGCAAGTGAGGGGATGGAGAACAATTTTTCATGCCAACGGACCTCGTAAGAAAGCTGGGGTAGCAATTCTCATATCAGACAAGTTAGAATTTAAACCAAACACTGTATTAAGAGATGCAGAGGGACACTATATCAATATTAAAGGGTCTCTCCGACAAGAGGATCAAACAATTGTAAATATCTATGCCTCCAGCATAGGAGCAGCCAACTATGTAAGTCAGCTGTTAACCAAAATAAACAATCATATTGATAATAATACTTTAATAGTAGGAGATTTTAACACTCCACTCTCAGCACTGGACAGATCATCTAAGCAGAAAATCAACAGAGAAACAAGACCTCTGAATTACACATTGGACCAAATGGACTTCATAGTTATATGCAGACCATTCCACCCTAAAACAACAGAATACTCATTCTTCTCAAATGCACACGGAACTTTCTCCAGAATAGACCACGTCCTGGGTCACAAATCGGGTCTCAGCCAACACCAAAAGATTGAGATTATTCCTTGCATGTTATCAGACCACAATGCCTTGAAACTGGAACTCAACCACAAGAAGAAATTTGGAAGGAACTCAAACACTTGGAAGTTAAAGAGCATCCTGCTAAAGAATGATTGGATCAACCAGGAGATTAAAGAACTTAAACAATTCATGCAAACTAATGACAATGAAAACACTTCAGTACAAAACCTATGGAATACTGCAAAGGTGGTCCTAAGAGGGAAATACATACCCATCCATGTCTCTCTCAGAAAATTAGAAAAATTGAAATGCACAAGCTAACCTTACACCTAAAAGAGCAGGAGAAACAATGGCAAATAAAACCTAAGCCAGGCAGGAGAAGAGAAATAATAAAGATTAGAGCAGAAATCAATGAACTAGAAACCAGAAAAACAGTAGGACAGATCAACGAAACTAGAAGCTGGTTCTTTGAAAGAATTAGTAAGATCGATAAACCTCTGGCCAGACTTACCCAAAAGAAAAGAGAAAGGACCCAAACACATAAAATCATGAATGAAAGGGGAGAGATCACGACTAACAATAGGAAAATAGAAGCAATTATTAGAAATTATTACCAGCAACCATATGCCAACAACCTGAGCAACATGGAAGAAATAGATGCCTTCCTGGAAACTTATAAACTACTAAGACTGAAACAGGAAGAGGTAGAAAGTCTGAACAGACTGACAACCAGTAACAAACTGAAGCAGTGATCAAAAAGCTCCCAAAAAACAAGAGCCCAGGGCCAGATAGCTTCCCAGGGGAATTCTACCAAACACTTAAAGAAGAAATAATACCTATTCTACTGAGGCTGTTTCAAAAAATAGAAACAGAAGGAAAACTTCCAAACTCGTTCTGTGAGGACAGCATTACCGTGATCCCAACACCATGCAAAGATGCCATCAAAAAGGAGAATTACAGACTGATATCCCTGATGAATATGGACGCCAAAATATTCAACAAGATCTTAGCCAGTAGGATCCAACAGTACATGAAAAGGATTATGCACCATGACCAAATGGGATTCATCCCTTGGATGCAAAGGTGGTTCAACATTCCCAAATCAATCAACGTGATAGACCACATTAATAAAAGAAAAGACAAGAACCATATGATCCTCTCAATTGATGCAGAAAGAGGATTTGACAAAATACAGCATCCTTTCCTGATTAAAACTCTTCTGAGAAACAAACTGAGGGCTTCAGAGGGGACGGGGTGCGGGAATGGGATAAGCTGGTGATGGGTAGTAAGGAGGGCACGTATTGCATGGTGCACTGGGTGTTATATGCAACTAATGAATCATTGAACTTTACATCAAAAAAATAAAAATTTAAAAATTAAAAAAAAACATTTCAGAGTGTAAGGATAGAAGGAACATTCCTCAGTATCATGAAAACCATCCATGAAAAGCCCACAGTAATATCATCCTCAATGGGGAAAAACTGAGAGCTTTTCCCTTAAGGTCAGAGCACGACAGTGATCCCTCCTCTCACCATTGTTCAACATAGTACTGGAAGTCCTGGCCTCAGCACTCAGACAACGAAAAGAAATTAAAGGCATTGAAATTGGCAAAAAGGAAGTCAAACTGTCTCTCTTCACAGATGACATGATACATTATGTGGAAAACCCAAAAGACTCCACCCCAAATTACTAGAACTCATACAGCAATTCAGCAATGTGGCGGGATACAAAATCAATGCACAGAAATCAGTTGCTTTTCTATACACTAACGATGTTACTCAAGAAAGAGAAATTAAGCAATTGATTCCATTTACAATAGCAACAAAAAGCATAAGATACCTAGGAATAAACCTAACCAAAGAGGTAAAGGATCTATACTCTAGAAACTACAGAAAACTTATGACAGAAATTGAGGAAGATACAAAGAGATGGAAACACATTCCTCATGGATTGGAAGAATAAACATTTTTAAATGTCTATCCTCCCTTTCTTTTTTTTTAAAGATTTTATTTATTTATTTGACAGAGACAGAGACAGCCAGCGAGAGAGGGAACACAAACAGGGGGAGTGGGAGAGGAAGAAGCAGGGTCATAGCGGAGGAGCCTGATGTGGGGCCCGATCCCATAACGCCGGGATCACGCCCTGAGCCGAAGGCAGACGCTTAACCGCTGTGCCACCCAGGCGCCCCTATCCTCCCTTTTTATGCAATCTACACTTGCAGTGAAATCCCTATCCAAATACCATTGACATTTTTCACAGAGCTGGAACAAACTACCCTAAAATTTGTATGGAATAAGAAAAGACCCCAGTTCACCAAGGAAATGTTGAAAAAGAGAAACAAAGCTGGGGGCATCAGGTTGCCCGACTTCAAGCTCTATTACAAAGCTGTGATCGCCAAGACAGCATGGTACTGGCACAAAAACAGACACATTCATCACTAGAACAGAATAGAGACTCCAGAAATGGAACCTCAACTCTATAGTCAACTAATCTTTGACAAATCAGGAAAAAATATCCAATGGAAAAAAAAGAAAAGACAGCGTCCTCTCCAGGACCCCATGGGAGGGGTGCAGCCCTGTCCTGACCTGACAGCCAGGGGTCACACCTGAGATTTTCACACCCTACACTGTAGCAGCGCCTTCTTTTAACAAGAACAGAGGCTCTCTCGAGTTAGTTCCAATAAAAGAAAAGCTTGATTTGGAGGGGTAAAGATGGCGGAGGAGTAGGACACCCTATTTCAACTGGTGCCCTGAGTCGAGCTGGATATCTACCAGACCATCCTGAACATCCATGAAATCAGCCTGAGGTGTAAGAAGATATATCTGGATCTCCACAAACAGAACACCTCCGGCAGTTGGTCTCGAGGTATGAAGTGGAGAGCCAAGATTCTGTGGGCAGATATCGGAAGATAAAGGGAAAGGCGAGGGAGCCTCCATGCTCTTGCTCCAGGAAGGCAAAAGCCTCCCGCGCTGGAGCAGGGCACAGACTCACAGACCAGTAGCAACGGGGAAAGGTCTTTAGGACACCGCACCAGACTGAAACCTGTAGCTCAGTAGCAAGTGTGCAAACCAGGGGCGGCCGGCGGTTGTAGCAGCACAAAGGGCAGAGGCATGCTGGCCCTGGGAGCGAGAACTAGGAGAGCAGCTGTGGGGCGCACAACCTGGGACGCTGCGGGTTCGTAGCAGCACCGAAAGAAACGGAATCAGAGTGGCCTGGATAGCACAGTGGAGAGCATACCGTGATCTCTCTGTTCTGAGACGGAGGCTTGGATATGGTCACTGCTGCTCTGAATCTCAGAAGAGACACAGAAAGCTGCCAGGGAAAGCAGCTGGAGGACAAAAGCCCCCAAAAAACGGTTCTCACTGAGCCCATCCCCCACCGGGGGCAGGGCAACTCTGCCCAAACAGGGTTGCCTGGGTATCAGCGCAGCGGGCCCCTTCCCCAGAAGGCAGGCTGAAAAATCAAGAAGCCCACATCCCTAAAGTCCCTATAAAGCAAGTGCACCTTTCTTGGGTCCTGGTCAATAATTTGGGCTCTGTACATCCCCACAACCTCTCCTCATCAGAACGACAAGGAGGAGGAACCCCCAGCAGAGGAAAGAAACGTAGACGATGGCCTCTGCCACAGAACTGATGGATAGGGATATAACCAAATTGTCAGAAATGGAGTTCAGAGTAACAATGGTCAATATGATGTGTAGGCTTGAAAAAAATATTAATAAAAATATTAACGAGAATATAGAATCTCTAAGGGTGGAAATGAGAGCAAATCTGGCAGAAATTAAGAATGCTAGGAATCAAATGAAGTCTAAACTGAATGTTCTCACAGCCAGGGAAAATGAGGCAGAAGAACGAATTAGATGAGATGACAGAAAAGAAGGAAAAAGAGGGAACATGGCTTAAAAAAACTCCAATTTCAAGAAATTAGAATACTGGAGATTACTGACTCAATGAAACATTTCAATATCAGAATTATCAGGATCCCTGAGGGGATGTAGAAAGAGAGAGGTCTATTAAATATAATTGAACAAATCATAGCTGATAAATTACCTAATCTGGGGAAGGAAACAAGTATTCGTGTCCAAGAGACAGAGAGGAATACTCCAAACATCAATGAGAAAAGACAGACACCACAACATACAGTACAATTCACAAATCTTAGATCCAAGGAAACAATCTTGAAAGTGGCCAGGGGGAAGAGATTCCTCATGTACAGAAGGAGGAACATCAGAATAACATCAGACCTGTCTGCAGAGATCTGGAAAGCCAGAAAGGGCTGGCAAGACATATTCAGAGCTCTAAGTGAGAAGAACATGCAGCCAAGGATACTTTATCCAGCAAGGCCGTCATTCAGAATGGATGGAGAGACAAGGAGCTTCCAAGACTGGCAGAAACTGAAAGAATATGTGACCACCAAGCTGGCTCTGCAAGAAATGTTAAGGGGGGTTCACTAAAGGAAGAAAGACCCCAAGACTGATACAGAACAGACATCTACAGAGGCAATCTATAGACAAGGACTTCACAGACAACATCATGACACTAAAATCGTATCTCTCAATAACCACTCTCAACGTGAATGGCCTAAATGCTCCCACAAATGCCACAGGGTTGCAGATTGGATATAGAGACATGACCCATTCATATGCTGTCTACAAGAGACTCACGTTGAATGGAAAGATACATCGAGACTGAAAGTGAGGGATGGAGAACCATTTTTCATGTCAACGGATCTCAAAAAACAGCTGGGGTAGCAATTCATATATCAGACAAATTAGATTTTAAGCCAAAGACTGTAGTTACAGATACAGAAGGACACTATATCATTCTTAAAGGGTCTATCAAACAAGAGGATCTAACAATAACAATTACCTATGCCCCCAACATGGGAGCAGCCAACTACATAAGCCAACTGGTAACCAAAATAAAGAGATGTATAGATAATAATGTATGAACAGTAGGGGACTTCAACACTCCACTCTCAGCAATAGACAGATCATCTAAGCAGAAAATCAACAAAGAAATAAGAGCTTTGAATGACACACTGGACCAGATGGACCTCATAGACATATATAGAACACTAAACCCCAGAACAACTGAATACTCATTCTTTTTGAACGCACATGGAACTTTCTCCAGAATAGACGGTAAACTGGGTCACAAAACATGTCTCAACCGATACCAATAGACTGAGATTATTCCCTGCATATTCTTAGTCTGCAATGCTTTGAAACTGGAGCTCAATCACAAGAAAAAATTTGGAAGAAACTCAAACACTTAGAAGCTAAGAACCATCCTGCTTAAGAATGTTTGGGTCAAAGTCCCTGGGATTCGTCCCTGGGATGCAAGGGTGGTTCAACATTTGCAAATCACTCAGTGTGACAGAACACCTTAATAAGAGAAGAGACAAGAATTGTATGGCCCTCTCAATCGATGCAGAAAAAGCAATTGACAAAATGCAGCATCCTTTCCTGATTAAAAGTCTTCAGAGTGTAGGAATTGAGGGTACATTCCTCAGTCTCATAAAAAACATCTATGAAAAGCCCACAGCGAATATCATTCTCAATGGGGAAAAACTGAGAGCCTTTCCCTTAAGATCAGGAACACAACAAGGATGCCCACTCTCGCCATTATTATTCAATATAGTACTAGAAGTCCTGGCAACAGCAATCAGACAACAAAAAGGAATAAAAGGTGTTCAAATTGGCAAAGAAGTCAAACTGTCTGTCTTCACAGATGACATGATACTGTATGTGGAAAACCCAAAAGACTCTACCTCAAAATTACTAGAACTCATACAACAATTCAGTAACGTGGCAGGATAAAAAATCAATGTATAGAAATCAGTTGCATTTCTATGCACTAACAATGAGACTGAAGAAAGAGAAATTAGGGAATCCATCCCATTTACAATAGCACCAAAAACCATAAGATAATCTCGGGAATCAACTTAACCAGGTAAAGGATCTATACTCTAGAAACTACAAAACACTGATGAAAGACATTGATGAAGACAGAAAAAGATGGAAAAATATTCCACGCTCATGGATTGGAAAAATAAACATAGTTAAAATGTCTATGCTACCCAGAGCAATCTATACTTTCAATGCCATCCCGATCAAAATACCAATGACGTTTTTCAAAATGGGGAAGAAACAATCCTAAAATTAGTGTGGAATCAGAAAACACCCCGAATCTCAATGGAAATGTTGAAAAAGAAAAACAAAGCTAGGAGCATCTTGTTGCCTGATTTCAAGCTATACTACAAAGCTGTGATCACCAAGACAGCATGGTACTGGCACAGAAACAGACACATATACCGATGGAACAGAATAGAGAGCCCAGAAATGGACCCTAACTCTATGGTCAAAATAATCTTTGACAGAGCAGGAAAAAACTTCCAGTGGAAAAAAGACAATGTAGTCAATAAATGGTGCTGGGAGGATTGGACAGCTACACACAGAGAATGAAACACAACCACTCTCTCACACCATACACAAAGATAAACTCCAAATGGATGAAAGACCTCGGTGTGAGACAGGAATCCATCAAAATCCTAGAGGAGAACATAGGCAGCAACCTCTACGACATCAGCCAAAGCAACCTTTTTCATGACACATCTCCAAAGGCAAGAGAAACAAAAGAAAAAATGAACATGTGGGACTTCATCAAGATAAAAAGCTTCTGCACAGCCAAGGAAACAGTCAAAAAAACTAAGAGGCAACCAACCCACGGAATGGGAGAAGATATTTGCAAATGACATACAGATAAAGGACTGGTATCCAAGATCTACAAAGAACTTCTGAAACTCAACACCCAAGAAACAAATAATCAAATCAAAAAATGGGCAGAAGATATGAACATACACTTTTCCAATGAAGACATACAAATGGCTAACAGACACATGATAAAATGTTCAACATCATTAGCCGTCAGGGAAATTCAAATCACAACCACATTGAGATACCATCTTACACCAGTTAGGGTGGTAAAAATTAGCAAGGCAAGAAACAACTGATGTTGGAGAGGATGTGGAGAAAGGGGAGCCCTCTTACACTGTTGGTGGGAATGCAAGATGGTACAGCCACTTTTGAAAACAATATTTAGGTTTCTCAAGATATTAATAATAGACCTACCCTACGACCCAGCAATTGCACTACTGGGTATTTACCCCAAAGATACAGACATAGTGAAGAGAAGGGCCACATGCACCCCAATGTTCATAGCACCAATGTCCACAATAGCTAAAATGTGGAAGGAGCCGAGATGTCCTTTCACAGATGACTGGATAAAGAAGATTGGTTCATATACACAATGGAATATTACTCAGCCATCAGAAAGAACGATTACCCACATTTGCATCAACATGGACGGAACTGGAGGGGATTATGCTAAATGAAATAAGTCAGACACAGCAAGACAATAATCATATGGTTTCACTCATATATGGAATAGAAGGAATAGTGTGGAGGACCATAGGAGAAGGGAGGGAAATCTGAAAGGGGAGAAATCAGAGAGGAAGATGAACCATGAGAGACTATGGACCCTGGGAAACTAACTGAGAGTCTCAGAGGAGAGGGATTGGGGGGATGGGGTAGCAGGGTGATAGGTATTAAGGAAGGCACATTCTGTGATGAGCCCTGGGTGCTATACCCACCTATGAATCATGGAACACTACATGAAAAACTAATGATGTACTATACAGTGGCTAACTGAACATAATAAAACACAGCATCA
>NW_026622878.1:0-43667 GCF_023065955.2 Ursus arctos | reverse complement strand
CACAGCCGTAGGATCGGGCCTGTCAGCCCCCTGGGTGTAACCCTAACCCTAGGTCTGCCCCCACGGGGCCCCTCCCAAGGGGCCTGGCATCGCAATGCCGGGGATTGGGGACCCCCGAGCACCAGTGCTGGACTCTCCCTGCCACCCCACCACCACCCAGTCCGCTAGGGGCGCCGCCGGTCATTCAGTGCTGGAGAACAGGCAGGGCCCTCTGAGCCCCCGCGACCTTCGTAGGCCCCTCGCGCCAAAATGCTTGGGCCCACGCTCCCACTCGCCAGCGCCCTCTACTCGGCCCGCCCCTCCACTCGATGAACAGCTAGCGGATCAGGCCTGCCTGTTTCCTGGGGGCTAACACTATCCCTAGGTCAGACCCCAAGGGGCCACTTCCAAAGGCCTGGTGCCACAACGCCGGGGATTGGTGACCCCCAAGCCTCAGCGCCGGAGTCACCCTTCCGCCCCACAGCTACCGGGCCAGTAGGGACGCCACCAGTCATTCAGAGCGGGAGAATGGGCAGGGCCCTCCGAGCCCCTGGCGACCTTTGAGGCCCCCCACGCCAAAACGCTTGGGCCCACGCTCCCGCTAGCAAGCGCCCTCACCTCGGTCCGCCCCCCCTCTCGCCGCACAGACAGCGGATTGGGCCTGCCAGCCTCCTGGGAACTAACCCTAACTCTAGGTCTGCTCACGAGGGGCCCCTCCCAAGGGGCCTGGCGATGCCACGCCGGGGATTGGGGACCCTCAAGCCCCAGCGCATTACTTACCCTGCCGCCCTGCCGCCACCCGGGCTGCTAGGGGCGCCACCGGTTATTTAGGGCGGGAGAACGGGCAGGGCCCTCCGAGCCCCCAGTGACCTTTGAAGGCCCCCCGTGACAAAACGCTTGGGCCTAGGCTCCTGCTCGCCAGCACCCTCTCCTCAGCCCGCCCCTCCGCTCGCCGCACAGCCGGCAGATCGGGACTGCCGGCCTCCTGGGGCTAACCCTAACCCTAGGTCGGCTCCCGAGGGGCCCATCCCAAGGGGCCTGGCGCCGCCACGCGGGTGATTGGGGACCCCCGAGCACCAGGGCTGAACTCACCCTGCCGCCCCGCTGCGACCTGGATCGCTAGGGGCACCGTCCTCATTCGGGGCTGGGGAACGGGCAGGGCCCTCTGAGCCCCCGGTGACCTTCGAAGGCCCGACACGCCAAAACGCTTGGGCTCCCGCTCCCGCTCGCCAGCGCCCTCACCTCGCCCCGCCCCTCCGTTCTCTGCACAGCCGGCGGATCGGGCCCCGGCCTCCTTTGGGCTAACCTCAACCCTAGGTCGGCCCCCGAGGGACCCCTCCCAAGGGGCCAGGCGCCGCCACGCCGGGGCATTTGGACCCCTGAGCCCTACTCCAGACCCACCCTGCCGCCCCGCCGCCACCCGGGACGCTAGGGGCGCCACCGGTCACTCAGGGAGGGAGTACGGGCAGGGCCCTCCGAGCCCCCGATGACCTTCGAAGGCCCCCCGCACCAAAACGCTTGGGCCTAAGCTCCCGCTCGCCAGCGCCCTCACCTCGGCTCACCCCTCCCCTCGCCGCACAGCCGGCCAATCGGGCCTGCCGGCCTCCTTTGGGCTAACGATAACCCTAGCTCGGCCCCCGAGGGACCCCTCCCAAGGGGCCTGGCAATGCCACGCCGGGTATTGGGGACCCCCGAGCCCGAGCTCCGGACTCACCCTGCCTCCCCGCCGCCACCCTGGCCGCTAGGGAGCCGCCGGGCATTCAGGGCGGGAGAACTTGCTGGGCCCTCCGAGCCCCCGGTGAGCTTCGAAGGCCCCCCATGCCAAAACGCTTGGGCCCACGCTCCGGCTTGCCAGCGCATTCGCGTCGGCCCACCCCTCCGCTCGCTGCACAGCCGGCGGATTGGGCCCGCCGGCCTCCTTTGGGCTAACACTCACCATATGTCGGCCCCCGAGGGACCCCTCCCAAGTGCCTGGAGCCACCGCGCCGGGGATCGGGGACCACTGAGCCCCAGCTCCAGACTCATCCTGCCGACACGCCGCCATCCTGGCCGCTAGGGGCGCCACCGGTCATTTAGGGTGTGAGAATGGGCAGGGCCCTCGGAGCCCCCAGCGCCGTTTGAAGGCCCTCCGCGCCAAAACCCTTGGGCCCACGCTCCCGCTCGCCAGCACCATCACTTCAGCCCACCCTCCGCTCCCTGCACAGCCGGCGGATTGGGCCTGACGGTCTCCTGGGGGCTAACCCTAACCCTAGCTGGATCCCTCGAGGGGCCCCTCCCAAGGGGCCTGGTGCCGCAACGCCAGGGATTCGGGACCCACAAGCCCCAGCGCCAGACTCACCCTCCCGCCCCGCTGCCACCCGGGCCTCTAGGGGCACCGCCGGTCATCCAGGGCGGGAGAACGGGCAGGGTCCTCCGAGCCCCTGGTGACCTTCAAAGGCCCCCGCACCAAAACGCTTGGGCCCACGCTCCTGCTCTTCAGCGCCCTCACCTCGGCCTGCCCCTCCGCTCGCCACACAGCTGGCAGATCGGGCCTGCCGGCCTCCTGGGGGCTAACCCTAACCCTAGCTCACCCTCGGAGGGGCTCATCCCAAGGTGCCTGGAGCGGCAATGCCGGGCATTGGAGACCCACGAGCCACAGTGCTGGACTCACCGTGCTGCCCCGCCACCACACAGGCCGCTAGTGGCACCACCGGTCATTCAGGGCGGGAGAACGGGAAGGGCCCTTGGAGCCCCCGGCCTCTTTCGAAGGCCCCCCGCGCCAGAAAGCTTGCGCCCACTCTCCCGGTAGCCAGTGCCCTCACCTCGGCCCGCCCCTCCGCTCGCCGCACAGCCGGCGGATAGGGCCCGCCAGCCTCCTGGGGGCTAACCCTATCCCTACGTCGGCCCCCGAGAGGCCCCTCCCAACGGGCCTGGCACCGCAACACCGGGCTTGGGGACCGCTAGCCCCAGCATCCGACTCACCATGCTCCCCCGCCGGCAACTGACCCACTAGGGGCACCGCCGGACATTCAGTGCGGGAGAACGGGCAGGGCTTCTTGAGCCCCGGCGACCTCCGAAGGCCCCCCGCGCCAAAACTCATGGGCCTACGCTACCGCTCGCCAGCGCCCTCACCTCGGCCCTCCCCTCTGCTCACCTCACAGCCGGTGGATTGGGCCTGCGGCCTCCTGGGGGCTAACCATAACCCTAGGTCAGCCTCCGAGGGGCCCCTGCGAAGGGGCCTGGTGCCGCAACACCGGGAATTGGGAACTCCCCAACCCCAGCGACGGACTCACCCTGTCACCCTGCCGCCACCCGGGCCCCAGGGGCGCTGCAGGTCATTCAGGGCGGGAAAACGGGCAGGGTCCTCCGATCCCCCGGCGACCTTCGAAGGCTTCCCGCGCCAAAACGCTTCGGCCAAGCTCCCGCTCGCCCGCGCCCTCCCCTCGGCCCTCCCCTCACTCGCCGCACAGCTAGCACATCGGGCCTGCCGGCCTCCTGGGGGCTAACTGTAACCTTAGGTCGGCCCCCGAGGGGCCACTACCAAGGGTCTGCCCCCGCAACGCCGGGGATTGGGGACCCCCAAGCCCCAGTGCCGGGCTCACCCTGCCGCCCCGCCCCTCCGGGCCGCTAGTAGCGCCGCTGGTCATTCAGGGCAGGAGACCGGGTTGGGCCCTCTGAACCCCCGATGACCTTCGAAGGCCCCCCCGTGCCAAAACGCTTGGGTCCACATTCTTGCTCTCAAGCGCCCTCACCTGGGTCCACCCCTCCGCTCGCCTCACAGCCGGCGGATCGGGCCTGCTGGCCCCCTGGGGGCTAACAATAACCCTTGGTCGGCCCCCTAGAGCCCTTCCAAAGGGGTCTGGCGCCCCAACGCCGAGGACTGGGGACCCCCAAGCCCCAGCGCCCAAGTCACCCTAACACCCCTCCTCCACCCGGGCCGCTAGGGGAGCCGCCGGTCATTCAGGGCAGAAGAACGTACAGGGCCCTCCAAGCCCCCAGCGACTTTCGAAGGACCCCCGCGCCAAAACGCCTGAGCCCACGCTCCCGCTCGCCAGCGGCCTCACCTCCGCCCGCCTCTCCGCTTGCCGCAGAGCTGGCGGATCGGGCTTCCGGCCTCCTGGGGGCTAAATCTAACCATAGGTCGGCCCCCTAGGGGCCCCAGCAAGGGGCCTAGAGCCGCAACACCGGGGATTGGAGAACCCCGAGCTCCAGCGCTGGACACAACCGGCTGCCCCGCTGCCACATGGGCCACTAGGGGCGCTGCCGGTCATTCAGGGCGGGACAACGGGCAGGGCCCTCAGAGCCTCTGGCGACATTCGAAGGCCCCCCGCGCCAAAACGCTTGGGCCCACGCTCCTGCTCACAAGCGCCCTCACCTCGGCCTGCCCCTCTGCTCACCACACAGCCGGCGGATCGGGCCTGCCGGCCTCCTCGGAGCTAACCCTAACCCTAGGTGAGTCCCCGAGGGGCCCCTCCCAAGGGGCATGGCGCCAAAACGCCGGGGATTGGGAACCCCTGAGTCCCAGCGCCCGACTCACCCTACCGCCCCTCCTCCACCAGGGCTTTTAGGGGAGCCGCCCGTCATTCAGGGCGGGAGAACGGGCAGGGCCGTCCGAACCCCTGGCGACATTCGAAGGACCCCCGCGCCAAAATGACTGGGCCCACTCTCCAGACTGCCAGCGGCCTCACCTCCGACCACCCCTCCACTCACCGCAGAGCTGGCGGATCGGGCCTGCGGGCCTCCTGGGGGCTAAGCCTAACCATATGTCGGCCCCCGAGGGGCCCCTAGCAAGGGGCCTGGAGTCGTAACGCCGGGGATTGGGGACCCCTGAACCCCAGTGCCGGACTCACCCGGCCGCCCCGCTGCCACCTGCACCACTAGGAGCGCCACCGGTCATTCAGTGCGGGAGAACGGGCAGGGTCCTCCGATCCCCCCACGACCTTCGAAGGGCCCCCCGCACCAAAACACTTGACCCACGCTCCCGCTAGCCAGCGCCCTCACCTCGGCCCGCCCCTCCGCTCGCCGCACAGCCGTAGGATCGGGCCTGTCAGCCCCCTGGGTGTAACCCTAACCCTAGGTCTGCCCCCACGGGGCCCCTCCCAAGGGGCCTGGCATCGCAATGCCGGGGATTGGGGACCCCCGAGCACCAGTGCTGGACTCTCCCTGCCACCCCACCACCACCCAGTCCGCTAGGGGCGCCGCCGGTCATTCAGTGCTGGAGAACAGGCAGGGCCCTCTGAGCCCCCGCGACCTTCGTAGGCCCCTCGCGCCAAAATGCTTGGGCCCACGCTCCCACTCGCCAGCGCCCTCTACTCGGCCCGCCCCTCCACTCGATGAACAGCTAGCGGATCAGGCCTGCCTGTTTCCTGGGGGCTAACACTATCCCTAGGTCAGACCCCAAGGGGCCACTTCCAAAGGCCTGGTGCCACAACGCCGGGGATTGGTGACCCCCAAGCCTCAGCGCCGGAGTCACCCTTCCGCCCCACAGCTACCGGGCCAGTAGGGACGCCACCAGTCATTCAGAGCGGGAGAATGGGCAGGGCCCTCCGAGCCCCTGGCGACCTTTGAGGCCCCCCACGCCAAAACGCTTGGGCCCACGCTCCCGCTAGCAAGCGCCCTCACCTCGGTCCGCCCCCCCTCTCGCCGCACAGACAGCGGATTGGGCCTGCCAGCCTCCTGGGAACTAACCCTAACTCTAGGTCTGCTCACGAGGGGCCCCTCCCAAGGGGCCTGGCGATGCCACGCCGGGGATTGGGGACCCTCAAGCCCCAGCGCATTACTTACCCTGCCGCCCTGCCGCCACCCGGGCTGCTAGGGGCGCCACCGGTTATTTAGGGCGGGAGAACGGGCAGGGCCCTCCGAGCCCCCAGTGACCTTTGAAGGCCCCCCGTGACAAAACGCTTGGGCCTAGGCTCCTGCTCGCCAGCACCCTCTCCTCAGCCCGCCCCTCCGCTCGCCGCACAGCCGGCAGATCGGGACTGCCGGCCTCCTGGGGCTAACCCTAACCCTAGGTCGGCTCCCGAGGGGCCCATCCCAAGGGGCCTGGCGCCGCCACGCGGGTGATTGGGGACCCCCGAGCACCAGGGCTGAACTCACCCTGCCGCCCCGCTGCGACCCGGATCGCTAGGGGCACCGTCCTCATTCGGGGCTGGGGAACGGGCAGGGCCCTCTGAGCCCCCGGTGACCTTCGAAGGCCCGACACGCCAAAACGCTTGGGCTCCCGCTCCCGCTCGCCAGCGCCCTCACCTCGCCCCGCCCCTCCGTTCTCTGCACAGCCGGCGGATCGGGCCCCGGCCTCCTTTGGGCTAACCTCAACCCTAGGTCGGCCCCCGAGGGACCCCTCCCAAGGGGCCAGGCGCCGCCACGCCGGGGCATTTGGACCCCTGAGCCCTACTCCAGACCCACCCTGCCGCCCCGCCGCCACCCGGGACGCTAGGGGCGCCACCGGTCACTCAGGGAGGGAGTACGGGCAGGGCCCTCCGAGCCCCCGATGACCTTCGAAGGCCCCCCGCACCAAAACGCTTGGGCCTAAGCTCCCGCTCGCCAGCGCCCTCACCTCGGCTCACCCCTCCCCTCGCCGCACAGCCGGCCAATCGGGCCTGCCGGCCTCCTTTGGGCTAACGATAACCCTAGCTCGGCCCCCGAGGGACCCCTCCCAAGGGGCCTGGCAATGCCACGCCGGGTATTGGGGACCCCCGAGCCCGAGCTCCGGACTCACCCTGCCTCCCCGCCGCCACCCTGGCCGCTAGGGAGCCGCCGGGCATTCAGGGCGGGAGAACTTGCTGGGCCCTCCGAGCCCCCGGTGAGCTTCGAAGGCCCCCCATGCCAAAACGCTTGGGCCCACGCTCCGGCTTGCCAGCGCATTCGCGTCGGCCCACCCCTCCGCTCGCTGCACAGCCGGCGGATTGGGCCCGCCGGCCTCCTTTGGGCTAACACTCACCATATGTCGGCCCCCGAGGGACCCCTCCCAAGTGCCTGGAGCCACCGCGCCGGGGATCGGGGACCACTGAGCCCCAGCTCCAGACTCATCCTGCCGACACGCCGCCATCCTGGCCGCTAGGGGCGCCACCGGTCATTTAGGGTGTGAGAATGGGCAGGGCCCTCGGAGCCCCCAGCGCCGTTTGAAGGCCCTCCGCGCCAAAACCCTTGGGCCCACGCTCCCGCTCGCCAGCACCATCACTTCAGCCCACCCTCCGCTCCCTGCACAGCCGGCGGATTGGGCCTGACGGTCTCCTGGGGGCTAACCCTAACCCTAGCTGGATCCCTCGAGGGGCCCCTCCCAAGGGGCCTGGTGCCGCAACGCCAGGGATTCGGGACCCACAAGCCCCAGCGCCAGACTCACCCTCCCGCCCCGCTGCCACCCCGGGCCTCTAGGGGCACCGCCGGTCATCCAGGGCGGGAGAACGGGCAGGGTCCTCCGAGCCCCTGGTGACCTTCAAAGGCCCCCGCACCAAAACGCTTGGGCCCACGCTCCTGCTCTTCAGCGCCCTCACCTCGGCCTGCCCCTCCGCTCGCCACACAGCTGGCAGATCGGGCCTGCCGGCCTCCTGGGGGCTAACCCTAACCCTAGCTCACCCTCGGAGGGGCTCATCCCAAGGTGCCTGGAGCGGCAATGCCGGGCATTGGAGACCCACGAGCCACAGTGCTGGACTCACCGTGCTGCCCCGCCACCACACAGGCCGCTAGTGGCACCACCGGTCATTCAGGGCGGGAGAACGGGAAGGGCCCTTGGAGCCCCCGGCCTCTTTCGAAGGCCCCCCGCGCCAGAAAGCTTGCGCCCACTCTCCCGGTAGCCAGTGCCCTCACCTCGGCCCGCCCCTCCGCTCGCCGCACAGCCGGCGGATAGGGCCCGCCAGCCTCCTGGGGGCTAACCCTATCCCTACGTCGGCCCCCGAGAGGCCCCTCCCAACGGGCCTGGCACCGCAACACCGGGCTTGGGGACCGCTAGCCCCAGCATCCGACTCACCATGCTCCCCCGCCGGCAACTGACCCACTAGGGGCACCGCCGGACATTCAGTGCGGGAGAACGGGCAGGGCTTCTTGAGCCCCGGCGACTTTCGAAGGCCCCCCGCACCAAAACTCATGGGCCTACGCTACCGCTCGCCAGCGCCCTCACCTCGGCCCTCCCCTCTGCTCACCGCACAGCCGGTGGATTGGGCCTGCGGCCTCCTGGGGGCTAACCATAACCCTAGGTCAGCCTCCGAGGGGCCCCTGCGAAGGGGCCTGGTGCCGCAACACCGGGAATTGGGAACTCCCCAACCCCAGCGACGGACTCACCCTGTCACCCTGCCGCCACCCGGGCCCCAGGGGCGCTGCAGGTCATTCAGGGCGGGAAAACGGGCAGGGTCCTCCGATCCCCCGGCGACCTTCGAAGGCTTCCCGCGCCAAAACGCTTCGGCCAAGCTCCCGCTCGCCCCGCGCCCTCCCCTCGGCCCTCCCCTCACTCGCCGCACAGCTAGCACATCGGGCCTGCCGGCCTCCTGGGGGCTAACTGTAACCTTAGGTCGGCCCCCGAGGGGCCACTACCAAGGGTCTGCCCCCGCAACGCCGGGGATTGGGGACCCCCAAGCCCCAGTGCCGGGCTCACCCTGCCGCCCCGCCCCTCCGGGCCGCTAGTAGCGCCGCTGGTCATTCAGGGCAGGAGACCGGGTTGGGCCCTCTGAACCCCCGATGACCTTCGAAGGCCCCCCCGTGCCAAAACGCTTGGGTCCACATTCTTGCTCTCAAGCGCCCTCACCTGGGTCCACCCCTCCGCTCGCCTCACAGCCGGCGGATCGGGCCTGCTGGCCCCCTGGGGGCTAACAATAACCCTTGGTCGGCCCCCTAGAGCCCTTCCAAAGGGGTCTGGCGCCCCAACGCCGAGGACTGGGGACCCCCAAGCCCCAGCGCCCAAGTCACCCTAACACCCCTCCTCCACCCGGGCCGCTAGGGGAGCCGCCGGTCATTCAGGGCAGAAGAACGTACAGGGCCCTCCAAGCCCCCAGCGACTTTCGAAGGACCCCCGCGCCAAAACGCCTGAGCCCACGCTCCCGCTCGCCAGCGGCCTCACCTCCGCCCGCCTCTCCGCTTGCCGCAGAGCTGGCGGATCGGGCTTCCGGCCTCCTGGGGGCTAAATCTAACCCTAGCTCCATCCCTCGAGGGGCCCCTCCCAAGGGGCCTGGTGCCGCAACGCCAGGGATTCGGGACCCACAAGCCCCAGCGCCAGACTCACCTTCCCGCCCCGCTGCCACCCGGGCCTCTAGGGGCACCGCCGGTCATCCAGGGCGGGAGAACGGGCAGGGTGCTCCGAGCCCCTGGTGACCTTCAAAGGCCCCCGCACCAAAACGCTTGGGCCCACGCTCCTGCTCTTCAGCGCCCTCACCTCGGCCTGCCCCTCCGCTCGCCACACAGCTGGCAGATCGGGCCTGCCGGCCTCCTGGGGGCTAACCCTAACCCTAGCTCCACCTCGGAGGGGCTCATCCCAAGGTGCCTGGAGCGGCAATGCCGGGCATTGGAGACCCACGAGCCACAGTGCTGGACTCACCGTGCTGCCCCGCCGCCACACAGGCCGCTAGTGGCACCACCGGTCATTCAGGGCGGGAGAACGGGAAGGGCCCTTGGAGCCCCCGGCCTCTTTCGAAGGCCCCCCGCGCCAGAATGCTTGCGCCCACTCTCCCGGTAGCCAGTGCCCTCACCTCGGCCCGCCCCTCCGCTCGCCGCACAGCCGGCGGATAGGGCCCGCCAGCCTCCTGGGGGCTAACCCTATCCCTACGTCGGCCCCCGAGAGGCCCCTCCCAACGGGCCTGGCACCGCAACACCGGGCTTGGGGACCGCTAGCCCCAGCATCCGACTCACCATGCTCCCCCGCCGGCAACTGACCCACTAGGGGCACCGCCGGACATTCAGTGCGGGAGAACGGGCAGGGCTTCTTGAGCCCCGGCGACCTTCGAAGGCCCCCCGCGCCAAAACTCATGGGCCTACGCTACCGCTCGCCAGCGCCCTCACCTCGGCCCTCCCCTCTGCTCACCGCACAGCCGGTGGATTGGGCCTGCGGCCTCCTGGGGGCTAACCATAACCCTAGGTCAGCCTCCGAGGGGCCCCTGCGAAGGGGCCTGGTGCCGCAACACCGGGAATTGGGAACTCCCCAACCCCAGCGACGGACTCACCCTGTCACCCTGCCGCCACCCGGGCCCCAGGGGCGCTGCAGGTCATTCAGGGCGGGAAAACGGGCAGGGTCCTCCGATCCCCCGGCGACCTTCGAAGGCTTCCCGCGCCAAAACGCTTCGGCCTAGCTCCCGCTCGCCCGCGCCCTCCCCTCGGCCCTCCCCTCACTCGCCGCACAGCTAGCACGTCGGGCCTGCCGGCCTCCTGGGGGCTAACTGTAACCTTAGGTCGGCCCCCGAGGGGCCACTACCAAGGGTCTGCCCCCGCAACGCCGGGGATTGGGGACCCCCAAGCCCCAGTGCCGGGCTCACCCTGCCGCCCCGCCCCTCCGGGCCGCTAGTAGCGCCGCTGGTCATTCAGGGCAGGAGACCGGGTTGGGCCCTCTGAACCCCCGATGACCTTCGAAGGCCCCCCGTGCCAAAACGCTTGGGTCCACATTCTTGCTCTCAAGCGCCCTCACCTGGGTCCACCCCTCCGCTCGCCTCACAGCCGGCGGATCGGGCCTGCTGGCCCCCTGGGGGCTAACAATAACCCTTGGTCGGCCCCCTAGAGCCCTTCCAAAGGGGTCTGGCGCCCCAACGCCGAGGACTGGGGACCCCCAAGCCCCAGCGCCCAAGTCACCCTAACACCCCTCCTCCACCCGGGCCGCTAGGGGAGCCGCCGGTCATTCAGGGCAGAAGAACGTACAGGGCCCTCCAAGCCCCCAGCGACTTTCGAAGGACCCCCGCGCCAAAACGCCTGAGCCCACGCTCCCGCTCGCCAGCGGCCTCACCTCCGCCCGCCTCTCCGCTTGCCGCAGAGCTGGCGGATCGGGCTTCCGGCCTCCTGGGGGCTAAATCTAACCCTAGCTCCATCCCTCGAGGGGCCCCTCCCAAGGGGCCTGGTGCCGCAACGCCAGGGATTCGGGACCCACAAGCCCCAGCGCCAGACTCACCTTCCCGCCCCGCTGCCACCCGGGCCTCTAGGGGCACCGCCGGTCATCCAGGGCGGGAGAACGGGCAGGGTGCTCCGAGCCCCTGGTGACCTTCAAAGGCCCCCGCACCAAAACGCTTGGGCCCACGCTCCTGCTCTTCAGCGCCCTCACCTCGGCCTGCCCCTCCGCTCGCCACACAGCTGGCAGATCGGGCCTGCCGGCCTCCTGGGGGCTAACCCTAACCCTAGCTCACCCTCGGAGGGGCTCATCCCAAGGTGCCTGGAGCGGCAATGCCGGGCATTGGAGACCCACGAGCCACAGTGCTGGACTCACCGTGCTGCCCCGCCGCCACACAGGCCGCTAGTGGCACCACCGGTCATTCAGGGCGGGAGAACGGGAAGGGCCCTTGGAGCCCCCGGCCTCTTTCGAAGGCCCCCCGCGCCAGAAAGCTTGCGCCTACTCTCCCGGTAGCCAGTGCCCTCACCTCGGCCCGCCCCTCCGCTCGCCGCACAGCCGGCGGATAGGGCCCGCCAGCCTCCTGGGGGCTAACCCTATCCCTACGTCGGCCCCCGAGAGGCCCCTCCCAACGGGCCTGGCACCGCAACACCGGGCTTGGGGACCGCTAGCCCCAGCATCCGACTCACCATGCTCCCCCGCCGGCAACTGACCCACTAGGGGCACCGCCGGACATTCAGTGCGGGAGAACGGGCAGGGCTTCTTGAGCCCCGGCGACCTTCGAAGGCCCCCCGCGCCAAAACTCATGGGCCTACGCTACCGCTCGCCAGCGCCCTCACCTCGGCCCTCCCCTCTGCTCACCGCACAGCCGGTGGATTGGGCCTGCGGCCTCCTGGGGGCTAACCATAACCCTAGGTCAGCCTCCGAGGGGCCCCTGCGAAGGGGCCTGGTGCCGCAACACCGGGAATTGGGAACTCCCCAACCCCAGCGACGGACTCACCCTGTCACCCTGCCGCCACCCGGGCCCCAGGGGCGCTGCAGGTCATTCAGGGCGGGAAAACGGGCAGGGTCCTCCGATCCCCCGGCGACCTTCGAAGGCTTCCCGCGCCAAAACGCTTCGGCCTAGCTCCCGCTCGCCCGCGCCCTCCCCTCGGCCCTCCCCTCACTCGCCGCACAGCTAGCACGTCGGGCCTGCCGGCCTCCTGGGGGCTAACTGTAACCTTAGGTCGGCCCCCGAGGGGCCACTACCAAGGGTCTGCCCCCGCAACGCCGGGGATTGGGGACCCCCAAGCCCCAGTGCCCGGCTCACCCTGCCGCCCCGCCCCTCCGGGCCGCTAGTAGCGCCGCTGGTCATTCAGGGCAGGAGACCGGGTTGGGCCCTCTGAACCCCCGATGACCTTCGAAGGCCCCCCCGTGCCAAAACGCTTGGGTCCACATTCTTGCTCTCAAGCGCCCTCACCTGGGTCCACCCCTCCGCTCGCCTCACAGCCGGCGGATCGGGCCTGCTGGCCCCCTGGGGGCTAACAATAACCCTTGGTCGGCCCCCTAGAGCCCTTCCAAAGGGGTCTGGCGCCCCAACGCCGAGGACTGGGGACCCCCAAGCCCCAGCGCCCAAGTCACCCTAACACCCCTCCTCCACCCGGGCCGCTAGGGGAGCCGCCGGTCATTCAGGGCAGAAGAACGTACAGGGCCCTCCAAGCCCCCAGCGACTTTCGAAGGACCCCCGCGCCAAAACGCCTGAGCCCACGCTCCCGCTCGCCAGCGGCCTCACCTCCGCCCGCCTCTCCGCTTGCCGCAGAGCTGGCGGATCGGGCTTCCGGCCTCCTGGGGGCTAAATCTAACCCTAGCTCCATCCCTCGAGGGGCCCCTCCCAAGGGGCCTGGTGCCGCAACGCCAGGGATTCGGGACCCACAAGCCCCAGCGCCAGACTCACCTTCCCGCCCCGCTGCCACCCGGGCCTCTAGGGGCACCGCCGGTCATCCAGGGCGGGAGAACGGGCAGGGTGCTCCGAGCCCCTGGTGACCTTCAAAGGCCCCCGCACCAAAACGCTTGGGCCCACGCTCCTGCTCTTCAGCGCCCTCACCTCGGCCTGCCCCTCCGCTCGCCACACAGCTGGCAGATCGGGCCTGCCGGCCTCCTGGGGGCTAACCCTAACCCTAGCTCACCCTCGGAGGGGCTCATCCCAAGGTGCCTGGAGCGGCAATGCCGGGCATTGGAGACCCACGAGCCACAGTGCTGGACTCACCGTGCTGCCCCGCCGCCACACAGGCCGCTAGTGGCACCACCGGTCATTCAGGGCGGGAGAACGGGAAGGGCCCTTGGAGCCCCCGGCCTCTTTCGAAGGCCCCCCGCGCCAGAAAGCTTGCGCCTACTCTCCCGGTAGCCAGTGCCCTCACCTCGGCCCGCCCCTCCGCTCGCCGCACAGCCGGCGGATAGGGCCCGCCAGCCTCCTGGGGGCTAACCCTATCCCTACGTCGGCCCCCGAGAGGCCCCTCCCAACGGGCCTGGCACCGCAACACCGGGCTTGGGGACCGCTAGCCCCAGCATCCGACTCACCATGCTCCCCCGCCGGCAACTGACCCACTAGGGGCACCGCCGGACATTCAGTGCGGGAGAACGGGCAGGGCTTCTTGAGCCCCGGCGACCTTCGAAGGCCCCCCGCGCCAAAACTCATGGGCCTACGCTACCGCTCGCCAGCGCCCTCACCTCGGCCCTCCCCTCTGCTCACCGCACAGCCGGTGGATTGGGCCTGCGGCCTCCTGGGGGCTAACCATAACCCTAGGTCAGCCTCCGAGGGGCCCCTGCGAAGGGGCCTGGTGCCGCAACACCGGGAATTGGGAACTCCCCAACCCCAGCGACGGACTCACCCTGTCACCCTGCCGCCACCCGGGCCCCAGGGGCGCTGCAGGTCATTCAGGGCGGGAAAACGGGCAGGGTCCTCCGATCCCCCGGCGACCTTCGAAGGCTTCCCGCGCCAAAACGCTTCGGCCTAGCTCCCGCTCGCCCGCGCCCTCCCCTCGGCCCTCCCCTCACTCGCCGCACAGCTAGCACGTCGGGCCTGCCGGCCTCCTGGGGGCTAACTGTAACCTTAGGTCGGCCCCCGAGGGGCCACTACCAAGGGTCTGCCCCCGCAACGCCGGGGATTGGGGACCCCCAAGCCCCAGTGCCGGGCTCACCCTGCCGCCCCGCCCCTCCGGGCCGCTAGTAGCGCCGCTGGTCATTCAGGGCAGGAGACCGGGTTGGGCCCTCTGAACCCCCGATGACCTTCGAAGGCCCCCCGTGCCAAAACGCTTGGGTCCACATTCTTGCTCTCAAGCGCCCTCACCTGGGTCCACCCCTCCGCTCGCCTCACAGCCGGCGGATCGGGCCTGCTGGCCCCCTGGGGGCTAACAATAACCCTTGGTCGGCCCCCTAGAGCCCTTCCAAAGGGGTCTGGCGCCCCCAACGCCGAGGACTGGGGACCCCCAAGCCCCAGCGCCCAAGTCACCCTAACACCCCTCCTCCACCCGGGCCGCTAGGGGAGCCGCCGGTCATTCAGGGCAGAAGAACGTACAGGGCCCTCCAAGCCCCCAGCGACTTTCGAAGGACCCCCGCGCCAAAACGCCTGAGCCCACGCTCCCGCTCGCCAGCGGCCTCACCTCCGCCCGCCTCTCCGCTTGCCGCAGAGCTGGCGGATCGGGCTTCCGGCCTCCTGGGGGCTAAATCTAACCCTAGCTCCATCCCTCGAGGGGCCCCTCCCAAGGGGCCTGGTGCCGCAACGCCAGGGATTCGGGACCCACAAGCCCCAGCGCCAGACTCACCTTCCCGCCCCGCTGCCACCCGGGCCTCTAGGGGCACCGCCGGTCATCCAGGGCGGGAGAACGGGCAGGGTGCTCCGAGCCCCTGGTGACCTTCAAAGGCCCCCGCACCAAAACGCTTGGGCCCACGCTCCTGCTCTTCAGCGCCCTCACCTCGGCCTGCCCCTCCGCTCGCCACACAGCTGGCAGATCGGGCCTGCCGGCCTCCTGGGGGCTAACCCTAACCCTACCTCACCCTCGGAGGGGCTCATCCCAAGGTGCCTGGAGCGGCAATGCCGGGCATTGGAGACCCACGAGCCACAGTGCTGGACTCACCGTGCTGCCCCGCCGCCACACAGGCCGCTAGTGGCACCACCGGTCATTCAGGGCGGGAGAACGGGAAGGGCCCTTGGAGCCCCCGGCCTCTTTCGAAGGCCCCCCGCGCCAGAATGCTTGCGCCCACTCTCCCGGTAGCCAGTGCCCTCACCTCGGCCCGCCCCTCCGCTCGCCGCACAGCCGGCGGATAGGGCCCGCCAGCCTCCTGGGGGCTAACCCTATCCCTACGTCGGCCCCCGAGAGGCCCCTCCCAACGGGCCTGGCACCGCAACACCGGGCTTGGGGACCGCTAGCCCCAGCATCCGACTCACCATGCTCCCCCGCCGGCAACTGACCCACTAGGGGCACCGCCGGACATTCAGTGCGGGAGAACGGGCAGGGCTTCTTGAGCCCCGGCGACCTTCGAAGGCCCCCCGCGCCAAAACTCATGGGCCTACGCTACCGCTCGCCAGCGCCCTCACCTCGGCCCTCCCCTCTGCTCACCGCACAGCCGGTGGATTGGGCCTGCGGCCTCCTGGGGGCTAACCATAACCCTAGGTCAGCCTCCGAGGGGCCCCTGCGAAGGGGCCTGGTGCCGCAACACCGGGAATTGGGAACTCCCCAACCCCAGCGACGGACTCACCCTGTCACCCTGCCGCCACCCGGGCCCCAGGGGCACTGCAGGTCATTCAGGGCGGGAAAACGGGCAGGGTCCTCCGATCCCCCGGCGACCTTCGAAGGCTTCCCGCGCCAAAACGCTTCGGCCTAGCTCCCGCTCGCCCGCGCCCTCCCCTCGGCCCTCCCCTCACTCGCCGCACAGCTAGCACGTCGGGCCTGCCGGCCTCCTGGGGGCTAACTGTAACCTTAGGTCGGCCCCCGAGGGGCCACTACCAAGGGTCTGCCCCCGCAACGCCGGGGATTGGGGAACCCCAAGCCCCAGTGCCGGGCTCACCCTGCCGCCCCGCCCCTCCGGGCCGCTAGTAGCGCCGCTGGTCATTCAGGGCAGGAGACCGGGTTGGGCCCTCTGAACCCCCGATGACCTTCGAAGGCCCCCCGTGCCAAAACGCTTGGGTCCACATTCTTGCTCTCAAGCGCCCTCACCTGGGTCCACCCCTCCGCTCGCCTCACAGCCGGCGGATCGGGCCTGCTGGCCCCCTGGGGGCTAACAATAACCCTTGGTCGGCCCCCTAGAGCCCTTCCAAAGGGGTCTGGCGCCCCAACGCCGAGGACTGGGGACCCCCAAGCCCCAGCGCCCAAGTCACCCTAACACCCCTCCTCCACCCGGGCCGCTAGGGGAGCCGCCGGTCATTCAGGGCAGAAGAACGTACAGGGCCCTCCAAGCCCCCAGCGACTTTCGAAGGACCCCCGCGCCAAAACGCCTGAGCCCACGCTCCCGCTCGCCAGCGGCCTCACCTCCGCCCGCCTCTCCGCTTGCCGCAGAGCTGGCGGATCGGGCTTCCGGCCTCCTGGGGGCTAAATCTAACCATAGGTCGGCCCCCTAGGGGCCCCAGCAAGGGGCCTAGAGCCGCAACACCGGGGATTGGAGAACCCCGAGCTCCAGCGCTGGACACAACCGGCTGCCCCGCTGCCACATGGGCCACTAGGGGCGCTGCCGGTCATTCAGGGCGGGACAACGGGCAGGGCCCTCAGAGCCTCTGGCGACATTCGAAGGCCCCCCGCGCCAAAACGCTTGGGCCCACACTCCTGCTCACAAGCGCCCTCACCTCGGCCTGCCCCTCTGCTCACCACACAGCCGGCGGATCGGGCCTGCCGGCCTCCTCGGAGCTAACCCTAACCCTAGGTGAGTCCCCGAGGGGCCCCTCCCAAGGGGCATGGCGCCAAAACGCCGGGGATTGGGAACCCCTGAGTCCCAGCGCCCGACTCACCCTACCGCCCCTCCTCCACCAGGGCTTTTAGGGGAGCCGCCCGTCATTCAGGGCGGGAGAACGGGCAGGGCCGTCCGAACCCCTGGCGACATTCGAAGGACCCCCGCGCCAAAATGACTGGGCCCACTCTCCAGACTGCCAGCGGCCTCACCTCCGACCACCCCTCCACTCACCGCAGAGCTGGCGGATCGGGCCTGCGGGCCTCCTGGGGGCTAAGCCTAACCATATGTCGGCCCCCGAGGGGCCCCTAGCAAGGGGCCTGGAGTCGTAACGCCGGGGATTGGGGACCCCTGAACCCCAGTGCCGGACTCACCCGGCCGCCCCGCTGCCACCTGCACCACTAGGAGCGCCACCGGTCATTCAGTGCGGGAGAACGGGCAGGGTCCTCCGATCCCCCCACGACCTTCGAAGGGCCCCCCGCACCAAAACACTTGACCCACGCTCCCGCTAGCCAGCGCCCTCACCTCGGCCCGCCCCTCCGCTCGCCGCACAGCCGTAGGATCGGGCCTGTCAGCCCCCTGGGTGTAACCCTAACCCTAGGTCTGCCCCCACGGGGCCCCTCCCAAGGGGCCTGGCATCGCAATGCCAGGGATTGGGGACCCCCGAGCACCAGTGCTGGACTCTCCCTGCCACCCCACCACCACCCAGTCCGCTAGGGGCGCCGCCGGTCATTCAGTGCTGGAGAACAGGCAGGGCCCTCTGAGCCCCCGCGACCTTCGTAGGCCCCTCGCGCCAAAATGCTTGGGCCCACGCTCCCACTCGCCAGCGCCCTCTACTCGGCCCGCCCCTCCACTCGATGAACAGCTAGCGGATCAGGCCTGCCTGTTTCCTGGGGGCTAACACTATCCCTAGGTCAGACCCCAAGGGGCCACTTCCAAAGGCCTGGTGCCACAACGCCGGGGATTGGTGACCCCCAAGCCTCAGCGCCGGAGTCACCCTTCCGCCCCACAGCTACCGGGCCAGTAGGGACGCCACCAGTCATTCAGAGCGGGAGAATGGGCAGGGCCCTCCGAGCCCCTGGCGACCTTTGAGGCCCCCCACGCCAAAACGCTTGGGCCCACGCTCCCGCTAGCAAGCGCCCTCACCTCGGTCCGCCCCCCCTCTCGCCGCACAGACAGCGGATTGGGCCTGCCAGCCTCCTGGGAACTAACCCTAACTCTAGGTCTGCTCACGAGGGGCCCCTCCCAAGGGGCCTGGCGATGCCACGCCGGGGATTGGGGACCCTCAAGCCCCAGCGCATTACTTACCCTGCCGCCCTGCCGCCACCCGGGCTGCTAGGGGCGCCACCGGTTATTTAGGGCGGGAGAACGGGCAGGGCCCTCCGAGCCCCCAGTGACCTTTGAAGGCCCCCCGTGACAAAACGCTTGGGCCTAGGCTCCTGCTCGCCAGCACCCTCTCCTCAGCCCGCCCCTCCGCTCGCCGCACAGCCGGCAGATCGGGACTGCCGGCCTCCTGGGGCTAACCCTAACCCTAGGTCGGCTCCCGAGGGGCCCATCCCAAGGGGCCTGGCGCCGCCACGCGGGTGATTGGGGACCCCCGAGCACCAGGGCTGAACTCACCCTGCCGCCCCGCTGCGACCCGGATCGCTAGGGGCACCGTCTTCATTCGGGGCTGGGGAACGGGCAGGGCCCTCTGAGCCCCCGGTGACCTTCGAAGGCCCGACACGCCAAAACGCTTGGGCTCCCGCTCCCGCTCGCCAGCGCCCTCACCTCGCCCCGCCCCTCCGTTCTCTGCACAGCCGGCGGATCGGGCCCCGGCCTCCTTTGGGCTAACCTCAACCCTAGGTCGGCCCCCGAGGGACCCCTCCCAAGGGGCCAGGCGCCGCCACGCCGGGGCATTTGGACCCCTGAGCCCTACTCCAGACTCACCCTGCCGCCCCGCCGCCACCCGGGACGCTAGGGGCGCCACCGGTCACTCAGGGAGGGAGTACGGGCAGGGCCCTCCGAGCCCCCGATGACCTTCGAAGGCCCCCCGCACCAAAACGCTTGGGCCTAAGCTCCCGCTCGCCAGCGCCCTCACCTCGGCTCACCCCTCCCCTCGCCGCACAGCCGGCCAATCGGGCCTGCCGGCCTCCTTTGGGCTAACGATAACCCTAGCTCGGCCCCCGAGGGACCCCTCCCAAGGGGCCTGGCAATGCCACGCCGGGTATTGGGGACCCCCGAGCCCGAGCTCCGGACTCACCCTGCCTCCCCGCCGCCACCCTGGCCGCTAGGGAGCCGCCGGGCATTCAGGGCGGGAGAACTTGCTGGGCCCTCTGAGCCCCCGGTGAGCTTCGAAGGCCCCCCATGCCAAAACGCTTGGGCCCACGCTCCCGCTTGCCAGCGCATTCACGTCGGCCCACCCCTCCGCTCGCTGCACAGCCGGCGGATTGGGCCCGCCGGCCTCCTTTGGGCTAACACTCACCATATGTCGGCCCCCGAGGGACCCCTCCCAAGTGCCTGGAGCCACCGCGCCGGGGATCGGGGACCACTGAGCCCCAGCTCCAGACTCATCCTGCCGACACGCCGCCACCCTGGCCGCTAGGGGCGCCACCGGTCATTTAGGGTGTGAGAATGGGCAGGGCCCTCCAAGCCCCCAGCGACAATCCAAGGCCCCCCGTGCCAAAACGCCTGGGCCCACGCTCCCCCTCGCCAGCGCCCTCACCTCGGCCGCCCCTCTGCTCGCCGCACAGCCGGCGGTTCGGGCCTGCCGGCCTCCTTTGGGCTAACCCTAAACCTAGGTCGGCCCCAGAGGAGCCCCTCCCAAGGGGCCTGGCGCCGCCACGCTGGGGATTGGGGACACCCGAACCCCACCGCCGGACGCACTCTGCCGCTCCTCACCACCCGGCCCGCTAGGGGCGCCGTCCTCATTCAGGGCGTTAGAACGGGCAGGGCCCCCCGAGCCCCCGGCGACCTTCGAAGGTCCCCCGCGACAAAACGCTTGGGGCCATGCTCCCGCTCGCCAGCGCCCTCACCTCGGCTAGCCCCTCCGCATGTGGCAGAGCCGGCGGATCGGGCCTGCCAGCCTCCTGGGGGCTAACCCGAACCCTAGGTCGGCCCCCAAGGGGCCCCTCCCAAGGGGCCTATCGCTACAATGCCTGGGATTGGTGACCCCCGAGTCCAAGCGCTGGACTCACCGTGCCGCCCCGCCGCCACCCGGGCCGGTAGGAGAGCTGTCGGTCATTCAGGGCAGAACAACGGACAGGGCCCTCGGAGCCCCCAGCGCCGTTTGAAGGCCCTCCGCGCCAAAACCCTTGGGCCCACGCTCCCGCTCGCCAGCACCATCACTTCAGCCCACCCTCCGCTCCCTGCACAGCCGGCGGATTGGGCCTGACGGCCTCCTGGGGGCTAACCCTAACCCAAGCTCGATCCCTCGAGGGGCCCATCCCAAGGGGCCTGGTGCCGCAACGCCAGGGATTCGGGACCCACAAGCCCCAGCGCCAGACTCACCCTCCCGCCCCGCTGCCACCCGGGCCTCTAGGGGCACCGCCGGTCATCCAGGGCGGGAGAACGGGCAGGGCTTCTTGAGCCCCGGCGACCTTCGAAGGCCCCCCGCGCCAAAACTCATGGGCCTACGCTACCGCTCGCCAGCGCCCTCACCTCGGCCCTCCCCTCTGCTCACCGCACAGCCGGTGGATTGGGCCTGCGGCCTCCTGGGGGCTAACCATAACCCTAGGTCAGCCTCCGAGGGGCCCCTGCGAAGGGGCCTGGTGCCGCAACACCGGGAATTGGGAACTCCCCAACCCCAGCGACGGACTCACCCTGTCACCCTGCCGCCACCCGGGCCCCAGGGGCGCTGCAGGTCATTCAGGGCGGGAAAACGGGCAGGGTCCTCCGATCCCCCGGCGACCTTCAAAGGCTTCCCGCGCCAAAACGCTTCGGCCTAGCTCCCGCTCGCCCGCGCCCTCCCCTCGGCCCTCCCCTCACTCGCCGCACAGCTAGCACATCGGGCCTGCCGGCCTCCTGGGGGCTAACTGTAACCTTAGGTCGGCCCCCGAGGGGCCACTACCAAGGGTCTGCCCCCGCAACGCCGGGGATTGGGGACCCCCAAGCCCCAGTGCCGGGCTCACCCTGCCGCCCCGCCCCTCCGGGCCGCTAGTAGCGCCGCTGGTCATTCAGGGCAGGAGACCGGGTTGGGCCCTCTGAACCCCCGATGACCTTCGAAGGCCCCCCGTGCCAAAACGCTTGGGTCCACATTCTTGCTCTCAAGCGCCCTCACCTGGGTCCACCCCTCCGCTCGCCTCACAGCCGGCGGATCGGGCCTGCTGGCCCCCTGGGGGCTAACAATAACCCTTGGTCGGCCCCCTAGAGCCCTTCCAAAGGGGTCTGGCGCCCCAACGCCGAGGACTGGGGACCCCCAAGCCCCAGCGCCCAAGTCACCCTAACACCCCTCCTCCACCCGGGCCGCTAGGGGAGCCGCCGGTCATTCAGGGCAGAAGAACGTACAGGGCCCTCCAAGCCCCCAGCGACTTTCGAAGGACCCCCGCGCCAAACGCCTGAGCCCACGCTCCCGCTCGCCAGCGGCCTCACCTCCGCCCGCCTCTCCGCTTGCCGCAGAGCTGGTGGATCGGGCTTCCGGCCTCCTGGGGGCTAAATCTAACCCTAGCTCCATCCCTCGAGGGGCCCCTCCCAAGGGGCCTGGTGCCGCAACGCCAGGGATTCGGGACCCACAAGCCCCAGCGCCAGACTCACCTTCCCGCCCCGCTGCCACCCGGGCCTCTAGGGGCACCGCCGGTCATCCAGGGCGGGAGAACGGGCAGGGTGCTCCGAGCCCCTGGTGACCTTCAAAGGCCCCCGCACCAAAACGCTTGGGCCCACGCTCCTGCTCTTCAGCGCCCTCACCTCGGCCTGCCCCTCCGCTCGCCACACAGCTGGCAGATCGGGCCTGCCGGCCTCCTGGGGGCTAACCCTAACCCTAGCTCCACCTCGGAGGGGCTCATCCCAAGGTGCCTGGAGCGGCAATGCCGGGCATTGGAGACCCACGAGCCACAGTGCTGGACTCACCGTGCTGCCCCGCCGCCACACAGGCCGCTAGTGGCACCACCGGTCATTCAGGGCGGGAGAACGGGAAGGGCCCTTGGAGCCCCCGGCCTCTTTCGAAGGCCCCCCGCGCCAGAAAGCTTGCGCCTACTCTCCCGGTAGCCAGTGCCCTCACCTCGGCCCGCCCCTCCGCTCGCCGCACAGCCGGCGGATAGGGCCCGCCAGCCTCCTGGGGGCTAACCCTATCCCTACGTCGGCCCCCGAGAGGCCCCTCCCAACGGGCCTGGCACCGCAACACCGGGCTTGGGGACCGCTAGCCCCAGCATCCGACTCACCATGCTCCCCCGCCGGCAACTGACCCACTAGGGGCACCGCCGGACATTCAGTGCGGGAGAACGGGCAGGGCTTCTTGAGCCCCGGCGACCTTCGAAGGCCCCCCGCGCCAAAACTCATGGGCCTACGCTACCGCTCGCCAGCGCCCTCACCTCGGCCCTCCCCTCTGCTCACCGCACAGCCGGTGGATTGGGCCTGCGGCCTCCTGGGGGCTAACCATAACCCTAGGTCAGCCTCCGAGGGGCCCCTGCGAAGGGGCCTGGTGCCGCAACACCGGGAATTGGGAACTCCCCAACCCCAGCGACGGACTCACCCTGTCACCCTGCCGCCACCCGGGCCCCAGGGGCGCTGCAGGTCATTCAGGGCGGGAAAACGGGCAGGGTCCTCCGATCCCCCGGCGACCTTCGAAGGCTTCCCGCGCCAAAACGCTTCGGCCTAGCTCCCGCTCGCCCGCGCCCTCCCCTCGGCCCTCCCCTCACTCGCCGCACAGCTAGCACGTCGGGCCTGCCGGCCTCCTGGGGGCTAACTGTAACCTTAGGTCGGCCCCCGAGGGGCCACTACCAAGGGTCTGCCCCCGCAACGCCGGGGATTGGGGACCCCCAAGCCCCAGTGCCGGGCTCACCCTGCCGCCCCGCCCCTCCGGGCCGCTAGTAGCGCCGCTGGTCATTCAGGGCAGGAGACCGGGTTGGGCCCTCTGAACCCCCGATGACCTTCGAAGGCCCCCCGTGCCAAAACGCTTGGGTCCACATTCTTGCTCTCAAGCGCCCTCACCTGGGTCCACCCCTCCGCTCGCCTCACAGCCGGCGGATCGGGCCTGCTGGCCCCCTGGGGGCTAACAATAACCCTTGGTCGGCCCCCTAGAGCCCTTCCAAAGGGGTCTGGCGCCCCAACGCCGAGGACTGGGGACCCCCAAGCCCCAGCGCCCAAGTCACCCTAACACCCCTCCTCCACCCGGGCCGCTAGGGGAGCCGCCGGTCATTCAGGGCAGAAGAACGTACAGGGCCCTCCAAGCCCCCAGCGACTTTCGAAGGACCCCCGCGCCAAAACGCCTGAGCCCACGCTCCCGCTCGCCAGCGGCCTCACCTCCGCCCGCCTCTCCGCTTGCCGCAGAGCTGGCGGATCGGGCTTCCGGCCTCCTGGGGGCTAAATCTAACCCTAGCTCCATCCCTCGAGGGGCCCCTCCCAAGGGGCCTGGTGCCGCAACGCCAGGGATTCGGGACCCACAAGCCCCAGCGCCAGACTCACCTTCCCGCCCCGCTGCCACCCGGGCCTCTAGGGGCACCGCCGGTCATCCAGGGCGGGAGAACGGGCAGGGTGCTCCGAGCCCCTGGTGACCTTCAAAGGCCCCCGCACCAAAACGCTTGGGCCCACGCTCCTGCTCTTCAGCGCCCTCACCTCGGCCTGCCCCTCCGCTCGCCACACAGCTGGCAGATCGGGCCTGCCGGCCTCCTGGGGGCTAACCCTAACCCTAGCTCCACCTCGGAGGGGCTCATCCCAAGGTGCCTGGAGCGGCAATGCCGGGCATTGGAGACCCACGAGCCACAGTGCTGGACTCACCGTGCTGCCCCGCCGCCACACAGGCCGCTAGTGGCACCACCGGTCATTCAGGGCGGGAGAACGGGAAGGGCCCTTGGAGCCCCCGGCCTCTTTCGAAGGCCCCCCGCGCCAGAATGCTTGCGCCCACTCTCCCGGTAGCCAGTGCCCTCACCTCGGCCCGCCCCTCCGCTCGCCGCACAGCCGGCGGATAGGGCCCGCCAGCCTCCTGGGGGCTAACCCTATCCCTACGTCGGCCCCCGAGAGGCCCCTCCCAACGGGCCTGGCACCGCAACACCGGGCTTGGGGACCGCTAGCCCCAGCATCCGACTCACCATGCTCCCCCGCCGGCAACTGACCCACTAGGGGCACCGCCGGACATTCAGTGCGGGAGAACGGGCAGGGCTTCTTGAGCCCCGGCGACCTTCGAAGGCCCCCCGCGCCAAAACTCATGGGCCTACGCTACCGCTCGCCAGCGCCCTCACCTCGGCCCTCCCCTCTGCTCACCGCACAGCCGGTGGATTGGGCCTGCGGCCTCCTGGGGGCTAACCATAACCCTAGGTCAGCCTCCGAGGGGCCCCTGCGAAGGGGCCTGGTGCCGCAACACCGGGAATTGGGAACTCCCCAACCCCAGCGACGGACTCACCCTGTCACCCTGCCGCCACCCGGGCCCCAGGGGCACTGCAGGTCATTCAGGGCGGGAAAACGGGCAGGGTCCTCCGATCCCCCGGCGACCTTCGAAGGCTTCCCGCGCCAAAACGCTTCGGCCTAGCTCCCGCTCGCCCGCGCCCTCCCCTCGGCCCTCCCCTCACTCGCCGCACAGCTAGCACATCGGGCCTGCCGGCCTCCTGGGGGCTAACTGTAACCTTAGGTCGGCCCCCGAGGGGCCACTACCAAGGGTCTGCCCCCGCAACGCCGGGGATTGGGGACCCCCAAGCCCCAGTGCCGGGCTCACCCTGCCGCCCCGCCCCTCCGGGCCGCTAGTAGCGCCGCTGGTCATTCAGGGCAGGAGACCGGGTTGGGCCCTCTGAACCCCCGATGACCTTCGAAGGCCCCCCGTGCCAAAACGCTTGGGTCCACATTCTTGCTCTCAAGCGCCCTCACCTGGGTCCACCCCTCCGCTCGCCTCACAGCCGGCGGATCGGGCCTGCTGGCCCCCTGGGGGCTAACAATAACCCTTGGTCGGCCCCCTAGAGCCCTTCCAAAGGGGTCTGGCGCCCCAACGCCGAGGACTGGGGACCCCCAAGCCCCAGCGCCCAAGTCACCCTAACACCCCTCCTCCACCCGGGCCGCTAGGGGAGCCGCCGGTCATTCAGGGCAGAAGAACGTACAGGGCCCTCCAAGCCCCCAGCGACTTTCGAAGGACCCCCGCGCCAAAACGCCTGAGCCCACGCTCCCGCTCGCCAGCGGCCTCACCTCCGCCCGCCTCTCCGCTTGCCGCAGAGCTGGCGGATCGGGCTTCCGGCCTCCTGGGGGCTAAATCTAACCATAGGTCGGCCCCCTAGGGGCCCCAGCAAGGGGCCTAGAGCCGCAACACCGGGGATTGGAGAACCCCGAGCTCCAGCGCTGGACACAACCGGCTGCCCCGCTGCCACATGGGCCACTAGGGGCGCTGCCGGTCATTCAGGGCGGGACAACGGGCAGGGCCCTCAGAGCCTCTGGCGACATTCGAAGGCCCCCCGCGCCAAAACGCTTGGGCCCACGCTCCTGCTCACAAGCGCCCTCACCTCGGCCTGCCCCTCTGCTCACCACACAGCCGGCGGATCGGGCCTGCCGGCCTCCTCGGAGCTAACCCTAACCCTAGGTGAGTCCCCGAGGGGCCCCTCCCAAGGGGCATGGCGCCAAAACGCCGGGGATTGGGAACCCCTGAGTCCCAGCGCCCGACTCACCCTACCGCCCCTCCTCCACCAGGGCTTTTAGGGGAGCCGCCCGTCATTCAGGGCGGGAGAACGGGCAGGGCCGTCCGAACCCCTGGCGACATTCGAAGGACCCCCGCGCCAAAATGACTGGGCCCACTCTCCAGACTGCCAGCGGCCTCACCTCCGACCACCCCTCCACTCACCGCAGAGCTGGCGGATCGGGCCTGCGGGCCTCCTGGGGGCTAAGCCTAACCATATGTCGGCCCCCGAGGGGCCCCTAGCAAGGGGCCTGGAGTCGTAACGCCGGGGATTGGGGACCCCTGAACCCCAGTGCCGGACTCACCCGGCCGCCCCGCTGCCACCTGCACCACTAGGAGCGCCACCGGTCATTCAGTGCGGGAGAACGGGCAGGGTCCTCCGATCCCCCCACGACCTTCGAAGGGCCCCCCGCACCAAAACACTTGACCCACGCTCCCGCTAGCCAGCGCCCTCACCTCGGCCCGCCCCTCCGCTCGCCGCACAGCCGTAGGATCGGGCCTGTCAGCCCCCTGGGTGTAACCCTAACCCTAGGTCTGCCCCCACGGGGCCCCTCCCAAGGGGCCTGGCATCGCAATGCCGGGGATTGGGGACCCCCGAGCACCAGTGCTGGACTCTCCCTGCCACCCCACCACCACCCAGTCCGCTAGGGGCGCCGCCGGTCATTCAGTGCTGGAGAACAGGCAGGGCCCTCTGAGCCCCCGCGACCTTCGTAGGCCCCTCGCGCCAAAATGCTTGGGCCCACGCTCCCACTCGCCAGCGCCCTCTACTCGGCCCGCCCCTCCACTCGATGAACAGCTAGCGGATCAGGCCTGCCTGTTTCCTGGGGGCTAACACTATCCCTAGGTCAGACCCCAAGGGGCCACTTCCAAAGGCCTGGTGCCACAACGCCGGGGATTGGTGACCCCCAAGCCTCAGCGCCGGAGTCACCCTTCCGCCCCACAGCTACCGGGCCAGTAGGGACGCCACCAGTCATTCAGAGCGGGAGAATGGGCAGGGCCCTCCGAGCCCCTGGCGACCTTTGAGGCCCCCCACGCCAAAACGCTTGGGCCCACGCTCCCGCTAGCAAGCGCCCTCACCTCGGTCCGCCCCCCCTCTCGCCGCACAGACAGCGGATTGGGCCTGCCAGCCTCCTGGGAACTAACCCTAACTCTAGGTCTGCTCACGAGGGGCCCCTCCCAAGGGGCCTGGCGATGCCACGCCGGGGATTGGGGACCCTCAAGCCCCAGCGCATTACTTACCCTGCCGCCCTGCCGCCACCCGGGCTGCTAGGGGCGCCACCGGTTATTTAGGGCGGGAGAACGGGCAGGGCCCTCCGAGCCCCCAGTGACCTTTGAAGGCCCCCCGTGACAAAACGCTTGGGCCTAGGCTCCTGCTCGCCAGCACCCTCTCCTCAGCCCGCCCCTCCGCTCGCCGCACAGCCGGCAGATCGGGACTGCCGGCCTCCTGGGGCTAACCCTAACCCTAGGTCGGCTCCCGAGGGGCCCATCCCAAGGGGCCTGGCGCCGCCACGCGGGTGATTGGGGACCCCCGAGCACCAGGGCTGAACTCACCCTGCCGCCCCGCTGCGACCCGGATCGCTAGGGGCACCGTCTTCATTCGGGGCTGGGGAACGGGCAGGGCCCTCTGAGCCCCCGGTGACCTTCGAAGGCCCGACACGCCAAAACGCTTGGGCTCCCGCTCCCGCTCGCCAGCGCCCTCACCTCGCCCCGCCCCTCCGTTCTCTGCACAGCCGGCGGATCGGGCCCCGGCCTCCTTTGGGCTAACCTCAACCCTAGGTCGGCCCCCGAGGGACCCCTCCCAAGGGGCCAGGCGCCGCCACGCCGGGGCATTTGGACCCCTGAGCCCTACTCCAGACTCACCCTGCCGCCCCGCCGCCACCCGGGACGCTAGGGGCGCCACCGGTCATTCAGGGAGGGAGTACGGGCAGGGCCCTCCGAGCCCCCGATGACCTTCGAAGGCCCCCCGCACCAAAACGCTTGGGCCTAAGCTCCCGCTCGCCAGCGCCCTCACCTCGGCTCACCCCTCCCCTCGCCGCACAGCCGGCCAATCGGGCCTGCCGGCCTCCTTTGGGCTAACGATAACCCTAGCTCGGCCCCCGAGGGACCCCTCCCAAGGGGCCTGGCAATGCCACGCCGGGTATTGGGGACCCCCGAGCCCGAGCTCCGGACTCACCCTGCCTCCCCGCCGCCACCCTGGCCGCTAGGGAGCCGCCGGGCATTCAGGGCGGGAGAACTTGCTGGGCCCTCTGAGCCCCCGGTGAGCTTCGAAGGCCCCCCATGCCAAAACGCTTGGGCCCACGCTCCCGCTTGCCAGCGCATTCACGTCGGCCCACCCCTCCGCTCGCTGCACAGCCGGCGGATTGGGCCCGCCGGCCTCCTTTGGGCTAACACTCACCATATGTCGGCCCCCGAGGGACCCCTCCCAAGTGCCTGGAGCCACCGCGCCGGGGATCGGGGACCACTGAGCCCCAGCTCCAGACTCATCCTGCCGACACGCCGCCACCCTGGCCGCTAGGGGCGCCACCGGTCATTTAGGGTGTGAGAATGGGCAGGGCCCTCCAAGCCCCCAGCGACAATCCAAGGCCCCCCGTGCCAAAACGCCTGGGCCCACGCTCCCCCTCGCCAGCGCCCTCACCTCGGCCGCCCCTCTGCTCGCCGCACAGCCGGCGGTTCGGGCCTGCCGGCCTCCTTTGGGCTAACCCTAAACCTAGGTCGGCCCCAGAGGAGCCCCTCCCAAGGGGCCTGGCGCCGCCACGCTGGGGATTGGGGACACCCGAACCCCACCGCCGGACGCACTCTGCCGCTCCTCACCACCCGGCCCGCTAGGGGCGCCGTCCTCATTCAGGGCGTTAGAACGGGCAGGGCCCCCCGAGCCCCCGGCGACCTTCGAAGGTCCCCCGCGACAAAACGCTTGGGGCCATGCTCCCGCTCGCCAGCGCCCTCACCTCGGCTAGCCCCTCCGCATGTGGCAGAGCCGGCGGATCGGGCCTGCCAGCCTCCTGGGGGCTAACCCGAACCCTAGGTCGGCCCCCAAGGGGCCCCTCCCAAGGGGCCTATCGCTACAATGCCTGGGATTGGTGACCCCCGAGTCCAAGCGCTGGACTCACCGTGCCGCCCCGCCGCCACCCGGGCCGGTAGGAGAGCTGTCGGTCATTCAGGGCAGAACAACGGACAGGGCCCTCGGAGCCCCCAGCGCCGTTTGAAGGCCCTCCGCGCCAAAACCCTTGGGCCCACGCTCCCGCTCGCCAGCACCATCACTTCAGCCCACCCTCCGCTCCCTGCACAGCTGGCGGATTGGGCCTGACGGCCTCCTGGGGGCTAACCCTAACCCAAGCTCGATCCCTCGAGGGGCCCATCCCAAGGGGCCTGGTGCCGCAACGCCAGGGATTCGGGACCCACAAGCCCCAGCGCCAGACTCACCCTCCCGCCCCGCTGCCACCCGGGCCTCTAGGGGCACCGCCGGTCATCCAGGGCGGGAGAACGGGCAGGGCTTCTTGAGCCCCGGCGACCTTCGAAGGCCCCCGCGCCAAAACTCATGGGCCTACGCTACCGCTCGCCAGCGCCCTCACCTCGGCCCTCCCCTCTGCTCACCGCACAGCCGGTGGATTGGGCCTGCGGCCTCCTGGGGGCTAACCATAACCCTAGGTCAGCCTCCGAGGGGCCCCTGCGAAGGGGCCTGGTGCCGCAACACCGGGAATTGGGAACTCCCCAACCCCAGCGACGGACTCACCCTGTCACCCTGCCGCCACCCGGGCCCCAGGGGCGCTGCAGGTCATTCAGGGCGGGAAAACGGGCAGGGTCCTCCGATCCCCCGGCGACCTTCAAAGGCTTCCCGCGCCAAAACGCTTCGGCCAAGCTCCCGCTCGCCCGCGCCCTCCCCTCGGCCCTCCCCTCACTCGCCGCACAGCTAGCACATCGGGCCTGCCGGCCTCCTGGGGGCTAACTGTAACCTTAGGTCGGCCCCCGAGGGGCCACTACCAAGGGTCTGCCCCCGCAACGCCGGGGATTGGGGACCCCCAAGCCCCAGTGCCGGGCTCACCCTGCCGCCCCGCCCCTCCGGGCCGCTAGTAGCGCCGCTGGTCATTCAGGGCAGGAGACCGGGTTGGGCCCTCTGAACCCCCGATGACCTTCGAAGGCCCCCCGTGCCAAAACGCTTGGGTCCACATTCTTGCTCTCAAGCGCCCTCACCTGGGTCCACCCCTCCGCTCGCCTCACAGCCGGCGGATCGGGCCTGCTGGCCCCCTGGGGGCTAACAATAACCCTTGGTCGGCCCCCTAGAGCCCTTCCAAAGGGGTCTGGCGCCCCAACGCCGAGGATTGGGGACCCCCAAGCCCCAGCGCCCAAGTCACCCTAACACCCCTCCTCCACCCGGGCCGCTAGGGGAGCCGCCGGTCATTCAGGGCAGAAGAACGTACAGGGCCCTCCAAGCCCCCAGCGACTTTCGAAGGACCCCCGCGCCAAAACGCCTGAGCCCACGCTCCCGCTTGCCAGCGGCCTCACCTCCGCCCGCCTCTCCGCTTGCCGCAGAGCTGGCGGATCGGGCTTCCGGCCTCCTGGGGGCTAAATCTAACCCTAGCTCCATCCCTCGAGGGGCCCCTCCCAAGGGGCCTGGTGCCGCAACGCCAGGGATTCGGGACCCACAAGCCCCAGCGCCAGACTCACCTTCCCGCCCCGCTGCCACCCGGGCCTCTAGGGGCACCGCCGGTCATCCAGGGCGGGAGAACGGGCAGGGTGCTCCGAGCCCCTGGTGACCTTCAAAGGCCCCCGCACCAAAACGCTTGGGCCCACGCTCCTGCTCTTCAGCGCCCTCACCTCGGCCTGCCCCTCCGCTCGCCACACAGCTGGCAGATCGGGCCTGCCGGCCTCCTGGGGGCTAACCCTAACCCTAGCTCACCCTCGGAGGGGCTCATCCCAAGGTGCCTGGAGCGGCAATGCCGGGCATTGGAGACCCACGAGCCACAGTGCTGGACTCACCGTGCTGCCCCGCCGCCACACAGGCCGCTAGTGGCACCACCGGTCATTCAGGGCGGGAGAACGGGAAGGGCCCTTGGAGCCCCCGGCCTCTTTCGAAGGCCCCCCGCGCCAGAAAGCTTGCGCCTACTCTCCCGGTAGCCAGTGCCCTCACCTCGGCCCGCCCCTCCGCTCGCCGCACAGCCGGCGGATAGGGCCCGCCAGCCTCCTGGGGGCTAACCCTATCCCTACGTCGGCCCCCGAGAGGCCCCTCCCAACGGGCCTGGCACCGCAACACCGGGCTTGGGGACCGCTAGCCCCAGCATCCGACTCACCATGCTCCCCCGCCGGCAACTGACCCACTAGGGGCACCGCCGGACATTCAGTGCGGGAGAACGGGCAGGGCTTCTTGAGCCCCGGCGACCTTCGAAGGCCCCCCGCGCCAAAACTCATGGGCCTACGCTACCGCTCGCCAGCGCCCTCACCTCGGCCCTCCCCTCTGCTCACCGCACAGCCGGTGGATTGGGCCTGCGGCCTCCTGGGGGCTAACCATAACCCTAGGTCAGCCTCCGAGGGGCCCCTGCGAAGGGGCCTGGTGCCGCAACACCGGGAATTGGGAACTCCCCAACCCCAGCGACGGACTCACCCTGTCACCCTGCCGCCACCCGGGCCCCAGGGGCACTGCAGGTCATTCAGGGCGGGAAAACGGGCAGGGTCCTCCGATCCCCCGGCGACCTTCGAAGGCTTCCCGCGCCAAAACGCTTCGGCCTAGCTCCCGCTCGCCCGCGCCCTCCCCTCGGCCCTCCCCTCACTCGCCGCACAGCTAGCACATCGGGCCTGCCGGCCTCCTGGGGGCTAACTGTAACCTTAGGTCGGCCCCCGAGGGGCCACTACCAAGGGTCTGCCCCCGCAACGCCGGGGATTGGGGACCCCCAAGCCCCAGTGCCGGGCTCACCCTGCCGCCCCGCCCCTCCGGGCCGCTAGTAGCGCCGCTGGTCATTCAGGGCAGGAGACCGGGTTGGGCCCTCTGAACCCCCGATGACCTTCGAAGGCCCCCCGTGCCAAAACGCTTGGGTCCACATTCTTGCTCTCAAGCGCCCTCACCTGGGTCCACCCCTCCGCTCGCCTCACAGCCGGCGGATCGGGCCTGCTGGCCCCCTGGGGGCTAACAATAACCCTTGGTCGGCCCCCTAGAGCCCTTCCAAAGGGGTCTGGCGCCCCAACGCCGAGGACTGGGGACCCCCAAGCCCCAGCGCCCAAGTCACCCTAACACCCCTCCTCCACCCGGGCCGCTAGGGGAGCCGCCGGTCATTCAGGGCAGAAGAACGTACAGGGCCCTCCAAGCCCCCAGCGACTTTCGAAGGACCCCCGCGCCAAAACGCCTGAGCCCACGCTCCCGCTCGCCAGCGGCCTCACCTCCGCCCGCCTCTCCGCTTGCCGCAGAGCTGGCGGATCGGGCTTCCGGCCTCCTGGGGGCTAAATCTAACCATAGGTCGGCCCCCTAGGGGCCCCAGCAAGGGGCCTAGAGCCGCAACACCGGGGATTGGAGAACCCCGAGCTCCAGCGCTGGACACAACCGGCTGCCCCGCTGCCACATGGGCCACTAGGGGCGCTGCCGGTCATTCAGGGCGGGACAACGGGCAGGGCCCTCAGAGCCTCTGGCGACATTCGAAGGCCCCCCGCGCCAAAACGCTTGGGCCCACGCTCCTGCTCACAAGCGCCCTCACCTCGGCCTGCCCCTCTGCTCACCACACAGCCGGCGGATCGGGCCTGCCGGCCTCCTCGGAGCTAACCCTAACCCTAGGTGAGTCCCCGAGGGGCCCCTCCCAAGGGGCATGGCGCCAAAACGCCGGGGATTGGGAACCCCTGAGTCCCAGCGCCCGACTCACCCTACCGCCCCTCCTCCACCAGGGCTTTTAGGGGAGCCGCCCGTCATTCAGGGCGGGAGAACGGGCAGGGCCGTCCGAACCCCTGGCGACATTCGAAGGACCCCCGCGCCAAAATGACTGGGCCCACTCTCCAGACTGCCAGCGGCCTCACCTCCGACCACCCCTCCACTCACCGCAGAGCTGGCGGATCGGGCCTGCGGGCCTCCTGGGGGCTAAGCCTAACCATATGTCGGCCCCCGAGGGGCCCCTAGCAAGGGGCCTGGAGTCGTAACGCCGGGGATTGGGGACCCCTGAACCCCAGTGCCGGACTCACCCGGCCGCCCCGCTGCCACCTGCACCACTAGGAGCGCCACCGGTCATTCAGTGCGGGAGAACGGGCAGGGTCCTCCGATCCCCCCACGACCTTCGAAGGGCCCCCCGCACCAAAACACTTGACCCACGCTCCCGCTAGCCAGCGCCCTCACCTCGGCCCGCCCCTCCGCTCGCCGCACAGCCGTAGGATCGGGCCTGTCAGCCCCCTGGGTGTAACCCTAACCCTAGGTCTGCCCCCACGGGGCCCCTCCCAAGGGGCCTGGCATCGCAATGCCGGGGATTGGGGACCCCCGAGCACCAGTGCTGGACTCTCCCTGCCACCCCACCACCACCCAGTCCGCTAGGGGCGCCGCCGGTCATTCAGTGCTGGAGAACAGGCAGGGCCCTCTGAGCCCCCGCGACCTTCGTAGGCCCCTCGCGCCAAAATGCTTGGGCCCACGCTCCCACTCGCCAGCGCCCTCTACTCGGCCCGCCCCTCCACTCGATGAACAGCTAGCGGATCAGGCCTGCCTGTTTCCTGGGGGCTAACACTATCCCTAGGTCAGACCCCAAGGGGCCACTTCCAAAGGCCTGGTGCCACAACGCCGGGGATTGGTGACCCCCAAGCCTCAGCGCCGGAGTCACCCTTCCGCCCCACAGCTACCGGGCCAGTAGGGACGCCACCAGTCATTCAGAGCGGGAGAATGGGCAGGGCCCTCCGAGCCCCTGGCGACCTTTGAGGCCCCCCACGCCAAAACGCTTGGGCCCACGCTCCCGCTAGCAAGCGCCCTCACCTCGGTCCGCCCCCCCTCTCGCCGCACAGACAGCGGATTGGGCCTGCCAGCCTCCTGGGAACTAACCCTAACTCTAGGTCTGCTCACGAGGGGCCCCTCCCAAGGGGCCTGGCGATGCCACGCCGGGGATTGGGGACCCTCAAGCCCCAGCGCATTACTTACCCTGCCGCCCTGCCGCCACCCGGGCTGCTAGGGGCGCCACCGGTTATTTAGGGCGGGAGAACGGGCAGGGCCCTCCGAGCCCCCAGTGACCTTTGAAGGCCCCCCGTGACAAAACGCTTGGGCCTAGGCTCCTGCTCGCCAGCACCCTCTCCTCAGCCCGCCCCTCCGCTCGCCGCACAGCCGGCAGATCGGGACTGCCGGCCTCCTGGGGCTAACCCTAACCCTAGGTCGGCTCCCGAGGGGCCCATCCCAAGGGGCCTGGCGCCGCCACGCGGGTGATTGGGGACCCCCGAGCACCAGGGCTGAACTCACCCTGCCGCCCCGCTGCGACCCGGATCGCTAGGGGCACCGTCTTCATTCGGGGCTGGGGAACGGGCAGGGCCCTCTGAGCCCCCGGTGACCTTCGAAGGCCCGACACGCCAAAACGCTTGGGCTCCCGCTCCCGCTCGCCAGCGCCCTCACCTCGCCCCGCCCCTCCGTTCTCTGCACAGCCGGCGGATCGGGCCCCGGCCTCCTTTGGGCTAACCTCAACCCTAGGTCGGCCCCCGAGGGACCCCTCCCAAGGGGCCAGGCGCCGCCACGCCGGGGCATTTGGACCCCTGAGCCCTACTCCAGACTCACCCTGCCGCCCCGCCGCCACCCGGGACGCTAGGGGCGCCACCGGTCATTCAGGGAGGGAGTACGGGCAGGGCCCTCCGAGCCCCCGATGACCTTCGAAGGCCCCCCGCACCAAAACGCTTGGGCCTAAGCTCCCGCTCGCCAGCGCCCTCACCTCGGCTCACCCCTCCCCTCGCCGCACAGCCGGCCAATCGGGCCTGCCGGCCTCCTTTGGGCTAACGATAACCCTAGCTCGGCCCCCGAGGGACCCCTCCCAAGGGGCCTGGCAATGCCACGCCGGGTATTGGGGACCCCCGAGCCCGAGCTCCGGACTCACCCTGCCTCCCCGCCGCCACCCTGGCCGCTAGGGAGCCGCCGGGCATTCAGGGCGGGAGAACTTGCTGGGCCCTCTGAGCCCCCGGTGAGCTTCGAAGGCCCCCCATGCCAAAACGCTTGGGCCCACGCTCCCGCTTGCCAGCGCATTCACGTCGGCCCACCCCTCCGCTCGCTGCACAGCCGGCGGATTGGGCCCGCCGGCCTCCTTTGGGCTAACACTCACCATATGTCGGCCCCCGAGGGACCCCTCCCAAGTGCCTGGAGCCACCGCGCCGGGGATCGGGGACCACTGAGCCCCAGCTCCAGACTCATCCTGCCGACACGCCGCCACCCTGGCCGCTAGGGGCGCCACCGGTCATTTAGGGTGTGAGAATGGGCAGGGCCCTCCAAGCCCCCAGCGACAATCCAAGGCCCCCCGTGCCAAAACGCCTGGGCCCACGCTCCCCCTCGCCAGCGCCCTCACCTCGGCCGCCCCTCTGCTCGCCGCACAGCCGGCGGTTCGGGCCTGCCGGCCTCCTTTGGGCTAACCCTAAACCTAGGTCGGCCCCAGAGGAGCCCCTCCCAAGGGGCCTGGCGCCGCCACGCTGGGGATTGGGGACACCCGAACCCCACCGCCGGACGCACTCTGCCGCTCCTCACCACCCGGCCCGCTAGGGGCGCCGTCCTCATTCAGGGCGTTAGAACGGGCAGGGCCCCCCGAGCCCCCGGCGACCTTCGAAGGTCCCCCGCGACAAAACGCTTGGGGCCATGCTCCCGCTCGCCAGCGCCCTCACCTCGGCTAGCCCCTCCGCATGTGGCAGAGCCGGCGGATCGGGCCTGCCAGCCTCCTGGGGGCTAACCCGAACCCTAGGTCGGCCCCCAAGGGGCCCCTCCCAAGGGGCCTATCGCTACAATGCCTGGGATTGGTGACCCCCGAGTCCAAGCGCTGGACTCACCGTGCCGCCCCGCCGCCACCCGGGCCGGTAGGAGAGCTGTCGGTCATTCAGGGCAGAACAACGGACAGGGCCCTCGGAGCCCCCAGCGCCGTTTGAAGGCCCTCCGCGCCAAAACCCTTGGGCCCACGCTCCCGCTCGCCAGCACCATCACTTCAGCCCACCCTCCGCTCCCTGCACAGCTGGCGGATTGGGCCTGACGGCCTCCTGGGGGCTAACCCTAACCCAAGCTCGATCCCTCGAGGGGCCCATCCCAAGGGGCCTGGTGCCGCAACGCCAGGGATTCGGGACCCACAAGCCCCAGCGCCAGACTCACCCTCCCGCCCCGCTGCCACCCGGGCCTCTAGGGGCACCGCCGGTCATCCAGGGCGGGAGAACGGGCAGGGCTTCTTGAGCCCCGGCGACCTTCGAAGGCCCCCGCGCCAAAACTCATGGGCCTACGCTACCGCTCGCCAGCGCCCTCACCTCGGCCCTCCCCTCTGCTCACCGCACAGCCGGTGGATTGGGCCTGCGGCCTCCTGGGGGCTAACCATAACCCTAGGTCAGCCTCCGAGGGGCCCCTGCGAAGGGGCCTGGTGCCGCAACACCGGGAATTGGGAACTCCCCAACCCCAGCGACGGACTCACCCTGTCACCCTGCCGCCACCCGGGCCCCAGGGGCGCTGCAGGTCATTCAGGGCGGGAAAACGGGCAGGGTCCTCCGATCCCCCGGCGACCTTCAAAGGCTTCCCGCGCCAAAACGCTTCGGCCAAGCTCCCGCTCGCCCGCGCCCTCCCCTCGGCCCTCCCCTCACTCGCCGCACAGCTAGCACATCGGGCCTGCCGGCCTCCTGGGGGCTAACTGTAACCTTAGGTCGGCCCCCGAGGGGCCACTACCAAGGGTCTGCCCCCGCAACGCCGGGGATTGGGGACCCCCAAGCCCCAGTGCCGGGCTCACCCTGCCGCCCCGCCCCTCCGGGCCGCTAGTAGCGCCGCTGGTCATTCAGGGCAGGAGACCGGGTTGGGCCCTCTGAACCCCCGATGACCTTCGAAGGCCCCCCGTGCCAAAACGCTTGGGTCCACATTCTTGCTCTCAAGCGCCCTCACCTGGGTCCACCCCTCCGCTCGCCTCACAGCCGGCGGATCGGGCCTGCTGGCCCCCTGGGGGCTAACAATAACCCTTGGTCGGCCCCCTAGAGCCCTTCCAAAGGGGTCTGGCGCCCCAACGCCGAGGATTGGGGACCCCCAAGCCCCAGCGCCCAAGTCACCCTAACACCCCTCCTCCACCCGGGCCGCTAGGGGAGCCGCCGGTCATTCAGGGCAGAAGAACGTACAGGGCCCTCCAAGCCCCCAGCGACTTTCGAAGGACCCCCGCGCCAAAACGCCTGAGCCCACGCTCCCGCTTGCCAGCGGCCTCACCTCCGCCCGCCTCTCCGCTTGCCGCAGAGCTGGCGGATCGGGCTTCCGGCCTCCTGGGGGCTAAATCTAACCCTAGCTCCATCCCTCGAGGGGCCCCTCCCAAGGGGCCTGGTGCCGCAACGCCAGGGATTCGGGACCCACAAGCCCCAGCGCCAGACTCACCTTCCCGCCCCGCTGCCACCCGGGCCTCTAGGGGCACCGCCGGTCATCCAGGGCGGGAGAACGGGCAGGGTGCTCCGAGCCCCTGGTGACCTTCAAAGGCCCCCGCACCAAAACGCTTGGGCCCACGCTCCTGCTCTTCAGCGCCCTCACCTCGGCCTGCCCCTCCGCTCGCCACACAGCTGGCAGATCGGGCCTGCCGGCCTCCTGGGGGCTAACCCTAACCCTAGCTCACCCTCGGAGGGGCTCATCCCAAGGTGCCTGGAGCGGCAATGCCGGGCATTGGAGACCCACGAGCCACAGTGCTGGACTCACCGTGCTGCCCCGCCGCCACACAGGCCGCTAGTGGCACCACCGGTCATTCAGGGCGGGAGAACGGGAAGGGCCCTTGGAGCCCCCGGCCTCTTTCGAAGGCCCCCCGCGCCAGAAAGCTTGCGCCTACTCTCCCGGTAGCCAGTGCCCTCACCTCGGCCCGCCCCTCCGCTCGCCGCACAGCCGGCGGATAGGGCCCGCCAGCCTCCTGGGGGCTAACCCTATCCCTACGTCGGCCCCCGAGAGGCCCCTCCCAACGGGCCTGGCACCGCAACACCGGGCTTGGGGACCGCTAGCCCCAGCATCCGACTCACCATGCTCCCCCGCCGGCAACTGACCCACTAGGGGCACCGCCGGACATTCAGTGCGGGAGAACGGGCAGGGCTTCTTGAGCCCCGGCGACCTTCGAAGGCCCCCCGCGCCAAAACTCATGGGCCTACGCTACCGCTCGCCAGCGCCCTCACCTCGGCCCTCCCCTCTGCTCACCGCACAGCCGGTGGATTGGGCCTGCGGCCTCCTGGGGGCTAACCATAACCCTAGGTCAGCCTCCGAGGGGCCCCTGCGAAGGGGCCTGGTGCCGCAACACCGGGAATTGGGAACTCCCCAACCCCAGCGACGGACTCACCCTGTCACCCTGCCGCCACCCCGGGCCCCAGGGGCGCTGCAGGTCATTCAGGGCGGGAAAACGGGCAGGGTCCTCCGATCCCCCGGCGACCTTCGAAGGCTTCCCGCGCCAAAACGCTTCGGCCTAGCTCCCGCTCGCCCGCGCCCTCCCCTCGGCCCTCCCCTCACTCGCCGCACAGCTAGCACGTCGGGCCTGCCGGCCTCCTGGGGGCTAACTGTAACCTTAGGTCGGCCCCCGAGGGGCCACTACCAAGGGTCTGCCCCCGCAACGCCGGGGATTGGGGACCCCCAAGCCCCAGTGCCGGGCTCACCCTGCCGCCCCGCCCCTCCGGGCCGCTAGTAGCGCCGCTGGTCATTCAGGGCAGGAGACCGGGTTGGGCCCTCTGAACCCCCGATGACCTTCGAAGGCCCCCCGTGCCAAAACGCTTGGGTCCACATTCTTGCTCTCAAGCGCCCTCACCTGGGTCCACCCCTCCGCTCGCCTCACAGCCGGCGGATCGGGCCTGCTGGCCCCCTGGGGGCTAACAATAACCCTTGGTCGGCCCCCTAGAGCCCTTCCAAAGGGGTCTGGCGCCCCAACGCCGAGGACTGGGGACCCCCAAGCCCCAGCGCCCAAGTCACCCTAACACCCCTCCTCCACCCGGGCCGCTAGGGGAGCCGCCGGTCATTCAGGGCAGAAGAACGTACAGGGCCCTCCAAGCCCCCAGCGACTTTCGAAGGACCCCCGCGCCAAAACGCCTGAGCCCACGCTCCCGCTCGCCAGCGGCCTCACCTCCGCCCGCCTCTCCGCTTGCCGCAGAGCTGGCGGATCGGGCTTCCGGCCTCCTGGGGGCTAAATCTAACCCTAGCTCCATCCCTCGAGGGGCCCCTCCCAAGGGGCCTGGTGCCGCAACGCCAGGGATTCGGGACCCACAAGCCCCAGCGCCAGACTCACCTTCCCGCCCCGCTGCCACCCGGGCCTCTAGGGGCACCGCCGGTCATCCAGGGCGGGAGAACGGGCAGGGTGCTCCGAGCCCCTGGTGACCTTCAAAGGCCCCCGCACCAAAACGCTTGGGCCCACGCTCCTGCTCTTCAGCGCCCTCACCTCGGCCTGCCCCTCCGCTCGCCACACAGCTGGCAGATCGGGCCTGCCGGCCTCCTGGGGGCTAACCCTAACCCTAGCTCCACCTCGGAGGGGCTCATCCCAAGGTGCCTGGAGCGGCAATGCCGGGCATTGGAGACCCACGAGCCACAGTGCTGGACTCACCGTGCTGCCCCGCCGCCACACAGGCCGCTAGTGGCACCACCGGTCATTCAGGGCGGGAGAACGGGAAGGGCCCTTGGAGCCCCCGGCCTCTTTCGAAGGCCCCCCGCGCCAGAATGCTTGCGCCCACTCTCCCGGTAGCCAGTGCCCTCACCTCGGCCCGCCCCTCCGCTCGCCGCACAGCCGGCGGATAGGGCCCGCCAGCCTCCTGGGGGCTAACCCTATCCCTACGTCGGCCCCCGAGAGGCCCCTCCCAACGGGCCTGGCACCGCAACACCGGGCTTGGGGACCGCTAGCCCCAGCATCCGACTCACCATGCTCCCCCGCCGGCAACTGACCCACTAGGGGCACCGCCGGACATTCAGTGCGGGAGAACGGGCAGGGCTTCTTGAGCCCCGGCGACCTTCGAAGGCCCCCCGCGCCAAAACTCATGGGCCTACGCTACCGCTCGCCAGCGCCCTCACCTCGGCCCTCCCCTCTGCTCACCGCACAGCCGGTGGATTGGGCCTGCGGCCTCCTGGGGGCTAACCATAACCCTAGGTCAGCCTCCGAGGGGCCCCTGCGAAGGGGCCTGGTGCCGCAACACCGGGAATTGGGAACTCCCCAACCCCAGCGACGGACTCACCCTGTCACCCTGCCGCCACCCGGGCCCCAGGGGCACTGCAGGTCATTCAGGGCGGGAAAACGGGCAGGGTCCTCCGATCCCCCGGCGACCTTCGAAGGCTTCCCGCGCCAAAACGCTTCGGCCTAGCTCCCGCTCGCCCGCGCCCTCCCCTCGGCCCTCCCCTCACTCGCCGCACAGCTAGCACATCGGGCCTGCCGGCCTCCTGGGGGCTAACTGTAACCTTAGGTCGGCCCCCGAGGGGCCACTACCAAGGGTCTGCCCCCGCAACGCCGGGGATTGGGGACCCCCAAGCCCCAGTGCCGGGCTCACCCTGCCGCCCCGCCCCTCCGGGCCGCTAGTAGCGCCGCTGGTCATTCAGGGCAGGAGACCGGGTTGGGCCCTCTGAACCCCCGATGACCTTCGAAGGCCCCCCGTGCCAAAACGCTTGGGTCCACATTCTTGCTCTCAAGCGCCCTCACCTGGGTCCACCCCTCCGCTCGCCTCACAGCCGGCGGATCGGGCCTGCTGGCCCCCTGGGGGCTAACAATAACCCTTGGTCGGCCCCCTAGAGCCCTTCCAAAGGGGTCTGGCGCCCCAACGCCGAGGACTGGGGACCCCCAAGCCCCAGCGCCCAAGTCACCCTAACACCCCTCCTCCACCCGGGCCGCTAGGGGAGCCGCCGGTCATTCAGGGCAGAAGAACGTACAGGGCCCTCCAAGCCCCCAGCGACTTTCGAAGGACCCCCGCGCCAAAACGCCTGAGCCCACGCTCCCGCTCGCCAGCGGCCTCACCTCCGCCCGCCTCTCCGCTTGCCGCAGAGCTGGCGGATCGGGCTTCCGGCCTCCTGGGGGCTAAATCTAACCATAGGTCGGCCCCCTAGGGGCCCCAGCAAGGGGCCCTAGAGCCGCAACACCGGGGATTGGAGAACCCCGAGCTCCAGCGCTGGACACAACCGGCTGCCCCGCTGCCACATGGGCCACTAGGGGCGCTGCCGGTCATTCAGGGCGGGACAACGGGCAGGGCCCTCAGAGCCTCTGGCGACATTCGAAGGCCCCCCGCGCCAAAACGCTTGGGCCCACGCTCCTGCTCACAAGCGCCCTCACCTCGGCCTGCCCCTCTGCTCACCACACAGCCGGCGGATCGGGCCTGCCGGCCTCCTCGGAGCTAACCCTAACCCTAGGTGAGTCCCCGAGGGGCCCCTCCCAAGGGGCATGGCGCCAAAACGCCGGGGATTGGGAACCCCTGAGTCCCAGCGCCCGACTCACCCTACCGCCCCTCCTCCACCAGGGCTTTTAGGGGAGCCGCCCGTCATTCAGGGCGGGAGAACGGGCAGGGCCGTCCGAACCCCTGGCGACATTCGAAGGACCCCCGCGCCAAAATGACTGGGCCCACTCTCCAGACTGCCAGCGGCCTCACCTCCGACCACCCCTCCACTCACCGCAGAGCTGGCGGATCGGGCCTGCGGGCCTCCTGGGGGCTAAGCCTAACCATATGTCGGCCCCCGAGGGGCCCCTAGCAAGGGGCCTGGAGTCGTAACGCCGGGGATTGGGGACCCCTGAACCCCAGTGCCGGACTCACCCGGCCGCCCCGCTGCCACCTGCACCACTAGGAGCGCCACCGGTCATTCAGTGCGGGAGAACGGGCAGGGTCCTCCGATCCCCCCACGACCTTCGAAGGGCCCCCCGCACCAAAACACTTGACCCACGCTCCCGCTAGCCAGCGCCCTCACCTCGGCCCGCCCCTCCGCTCGCCGCACAGCCGTAGGATCGGGCCTGTCAGCCCCCTGGGTGTAACCCTAACCCTAGGTCTGCCCCCACGGGGCCCCTCCCAAGGGGCCTGGCATCGCAATGCCGGGGATTGGGGACCCCCGAGCACCAGTGCTGGACTCTCCCTGCCACCCCACCACCACCCAGTCCGCTAGGGGCGCCGCCGGTCATTCAGTGCTGGAGAACAGGCAGGGCCCTCTGAGCCCCCGCGACCTTCGTAGGCCCCTCGCGCCAAAATGCTTGGGCCCACGCTCCCACTCGCCAGCGCCCTCTACTCGGCCCGCCCCTCCACTCGATGAACAGCTAGCGGATCAGGCCTGCCTGTTTCCTGGGGGCTAACACTATCCCTAGGTCAGACCCCAAGGGGCCACTTCCAAAGGCCTGGTGCCACAACGCCGGGGATTGGTGACCCCCAAGCCTCAGCGCCGGAGTCACCCTTCCGCCCCACAGCTACCGGGCCAGTAGGGACGCCACCAGTCATTCAGAGCGGGAGAATGGGCAGGGCCCTCCGAGCCCCTGGCGACCTTTGAGGCCCCCCACGCCAAAACGCTTGGGCCCACGCTCCCGCTAGCAAGCGCCCTCACCTCGGTCCGCCCCCCCTCTCGCCGCACAGACAGCGGATTGGGCCTGCCAGCCTCCTGGGAACTAACCCTAACTCTAGGTCTGCTCACGAGGGGCCCCTCCCAAGGGGCCTGGCGATGCCACGCCGGGGATTGGGGACCCTCAAGCCCCAGCGCATTACTTACCCTGCCGCCCTGCCGCCACCCGGGCTGCTAGGGGCGCCACCGGTTATTTAGGGCGGGAGAACGGGCAGGGCCCTCCGAGCCCCCAGTGACCTTTGAAGGCCCCCCGTGACAAAACGCTTGGGCCTAGGCTCCTGCTCGCCAGCACCCTCTCCTCAGCCCGCCCCTCCGCTCGCCGCACAGCCGGCAGATCGGGACTGCCGGCCTCCTGGGGCTAACCCTAACCCTAGGTCGGCTCCCGAGGGGCCCATCCCAAGGGGCCTGGCGCCGCCACGCGGGTGATTGGGGACCCCCGAGCACCAGGGCTGAACTCACCCTGCCGCCCCGCTGCGACCCGGATCGCTAGGGGCACCGTCTTCATTCGGGGCTGGGGAACGGGCAGGGCCCTCTGAGCCCCCGGTGACCTTCGAAGGCCCGACACGCCAAAACGCTTGGGCTCCCGCTCCCGCTCGCCAGCGCCCTCACCTCGCCCCGCCCCTCCGTTCTCTGCACAGCCGGCGGATCGGGCCCCGGCCTCCTTTGGGCTAACCTCAACCCTAGGTCGGCCCCCGAGGGACCCCTCCCAAGGGGCCAGGCGCCGCCACGCCGGGGCATTTGGACCCCTGAGCCCTACTCCAGACTCACCCTGCCGCCCCGCCGCCACCCGGGACGCTAGGGGCGCCACCGGTCATTCAGGGAGGGAGTACGGGCAGGGCCCTCCGAGCCCCCGATGACCTTCGAAGGCCCCCCGCACCAAAACGCTTGGGCCTAAGCTCCCGCTCGCCAGCGCCCTCACCTCGGCTCACCCCTCCCCTCGCCGCACAGCCGGCCAATCGGGCCTGCCGGCCTCCTTTGGGCTAACGATAACCCTAGCTCGGCCCCCGAGGGACCCCTCCCAAGGGGCCTGGCAATGCCACGCCGGGTATTGGGGACCCCCGAGCCCGAGCTCCGGACTCACCCTGCCTCCCCGCCGCCACCCTGGCCGCTAGGGAGCCGCCGGGCATTCAGGGCGGGAGAACTTGCTGGGCCCTCTGAGCCCCCGGTGAGCTTCGAAGGCCCCCCATGCCAAAACGCTTGGGCCCACGCTCCCGCTTGCCAGCGCATTCACGTCGGCCCACCCCTCCGCTCGCTGCACAGCCGGCGGATTGGGCCCGCCGGCCTCCTTTGGGCTAACACTCACCATATGTCGGCCCCCGAGGGACCCCTCCCAAGTGCCTGGAGCC
>NW_026622877.1:0-43764 GCF_023065955.2 Ursus arctos | reverse complement strand
GGGCCGGACTAACACTGTTGCCCCTCCACCACCTGGGCCACTAGGGGCGCTGCCGCTCATTCCCGGCGGGAGAAGGGGCAGGGCCCTCCAAGCCCCCTTCCACATTCGATGGCCCCCTGCCCCAAAGCGCTTGGGCCCACGTTCCCACTAGTCAGCGCCCCCACCTCAACCCGCCCCTCCGCTCGAAACACAGCAGCCGGATCGGACCTGCCGGCCTCCTGGGGGCTAACCCTAACCCTAGGTCGGTTCCCGAGGGGCCCCTCCCAAGGGGCCTTGCGCCGCCATGCCCGGGATCCCGGACGTCCTAGCCCCAGGGCCGGACTCACCCTGCAGCCACCCGCCACCCGGGCCGCTAGGAGCGCCGCCGGTCATTCAGGCGGGAGAAGGGGCAGGGTCCTACAAGCCCCTGACGACCTTCGAAGGCCGCCCCCAGCGCCAAAACCTGTGGGCCCACGGTCCCGCTCGCCAGCTCCCTCCCCTGGCCCGCCGCAATGCGCGCTACACAGCCAGGGGATTGGGCCTGATGGCCTCCTGGGGGATAAGCCTAACCCAAGGTGGGTCCCCCAGGGGCCCATCCGAAGGTGCTTGGCGCCCCAACGCCAGGGACTGGGGACCCGAGACCCAGCGCCGGATTCACCCTGCAGCCCCCCACCCCTGGGCCGCTAGGGGGCCCGCCGGTTATTCAGGGGGGAGACCGGGCAGGGCCCTCTGAGCCCCCCGCGACCTTTGAAGGCCCCCGCGCCAAAATGTTTGGGCCCAGGCTTCTGCTCGCCAGCGCCCTCACTCCGCCCGCCCCTCCACTCACAGCACAGGCGGCATTTCGGGCCTGCCGGCATCCTGCTTGCTAACCCTAACCCTAGGTCAGTCCCTGAGAGGCCCATAACAAGGGGCCTGGGGCTGCAACGCTGGGGATTGGGGACCCCTGAGACCCAGGGCCAAACTAACACTGCTGTCCCTCCACCACCTGGGCCACTAGGGGCGCTGCCGCTCATTCAGGGCAGGAGAACATACAGGGCCCTCCCAGCCCCCCCCCCCCGACCCTCGATGCACCCGCTCCCCAAAGCGCTTGGGCCCACGCTCCCACTAGTCAGCGCCCTCACCTCAACCCGCCCCTCCGCTCGAAACACAGCAGGCGGATCGGACCAGCCACACTCCTGGAGGCTAATCCTAACCCTAGGTCGGTCCCCGAAGGGCCCATCCAAGGAGCTTGGCGCCCCAACGCTGGGGATTGGGAACCTCCGAACCCCAGCGCTGGACTCACCCTGCAGCCCCCCGCCACCTGGGCCGCTAGGGGCGCCGCCAGTCATTCAGGCTCGAGAACGGGTAGGGCCCTCCGAGCCCCTGGCGAGCTTCGAAGGCCGCCTGCGACAAAACACTTGGGCCCACGATCCCACTCACCAGCGCCCTCCCCTCGGCCTGCCCCCCCCCCTCCCCACACCGCCCATGGATCCTGCCTGCCGGCCTCCTCGGGGCTAATCCTAACCCTAGGTCGGCCCCCAAGGGGCGCCTCCCAAGGGGCCTGGCACCGCAATGCCAGGGACTGGGGACCCCCGCCCCAGCGCTGGACTCACCCTCCGCCCCACCGCCACCCGGGCCTTTATTGGCGCCGCTGGTCATTCAGGGCGGGAGAATGTGCAGGGCACACCGAGCCCCTGGCGCATTTCGAAGGCCCCCGCGCCAAACTCTTGGGCCCCCCGCTCCCACTCCTCAACGCCCTCAGCTCGGCCTGCCCCTCCGCTCGCTGCACATCCAGCAGATCGGGCTTGCAGGCTTCCTGGGGGCTAACCCTAACTCTAGGTGGGCTCCTTAGGGGCCCCTCGCGAGGGGCCTGGCGCCCCAACGCCTGGGATTGGGGACCCGAGACCCAGCGCTGGACTCACCCTCCGCCCCACCGCCACCCGGGCCGTTATTGGCGCCGCCTGTCATCAGGGCGGCAGAACGGGCAGGGCCCTCTGAGCCCCCAGCGACCTTGGAAGGCCCCAGGCGCCAAAATGTTTGGGCCCAGGCTCCTGCTCGCCAGCGCCCTCACTCCGCCCGCCCCTCCACTCGCCGCACAGCCGGCATTTTGGGCCTGCCGGCATCCTGCTTGCTAACCCTAACCCTAGGTCAGTCCCCGAGAGGCCCCTGACAAAGGGCCCGGGGATGCAACGCTGGGGATTGGGGACCCCAGTGCCCCAGGGCCGGACTAACACTGTTGCCCCTCCACCACCTGGGCCACTAGGGGCGCTGCCGCTCATTCCCGGCGGGAGAAGGGGCAGGGCCCTCCAAGCCCCCTTCCACATTCGATGGCCCCCTGCCCCAAAGCGCTTGGGCCCACGTTCCCACTAGTCAGCACCCCCACCTCAACCCGCCCCTCCGCTCGAAACACAGCAGCCGGATCGGACCTGCCGGCCTCCTGGGGGCTAACCCTAACCCTAGGTCGGTTCCTGAGGGGCCCCTCCCAAGGGGCCTTGCGCCGCCATGCCCGGGATCCCGGACGTCCTAGCCCCAGGGCCGGACTCACCCTGCAGCCACCCGCCACCCGGGCCGCTAGGAGCGCCGCCGGTCATTCAGGCGGGAGAAGGGGCAGGGTCCTACAAGCCCCTGACGACCTTCGAAGGCCGCCCCAGCGCCAAAACCTGTGGGCCCACGGTCCCGCTCGCCAGCTCCCTCCCCTGGCCCGCCGCAATGCGCGCTACACAGCCAGGGGATTGGGCCTGATGGCCTCCTGGGGGCTAAGCCTAACCCAAGGTGGGTCCCCCAGGGGCCCATCCGAAGGTGCTTGGCGCCCCAACGCCAGGGACTGGGGACCCGAGACCCAGCGCCGGATTCACCCTGCAGCCCCCCCACCCCTGGGCCGCTAGGGGGCCCGCCGGTTATTCAGGGGGGGAGACCGGGCAGGGCCCTCTGAGCCCCCCGCGACCTTTGAAGGCCCCCGCGCCAAAATGTTTGGGCCCAGGCTTCTGCTCGCCAGCGCCCTCACTCCGCCCGCCCCTCCACTCACAGCACAGGCGGCATTTCGGGCCTGCCGGCATCCTGCTTGCTAACCCTAACCCTAGGTCAGTCCCTGAGAGGCCCATAACAAGGGGCCTGGGGCTGCAACGCTGGGGATTGGGGACCCCTGAGACCCAGGGCCAAACTAACACTGCTGTCCCTCCACCACCTGGGCCACTAGGGGCGCTGCCGCTCATTCAGGGCAGGAGAACATACAGGGCCCTCCCAGCCCCCCCCCCCCGACCCTCGATGCACCCGCTCCCCAAAGCGCTTGGGCCCACGCTCCCACTAGTCAGCGCCCTCACCTCAACCCGCCCCTCCGCTCGAAACACAGCAGGCGGATCGGACCAGCCATACTCCTGGAGGCTAATCCTAACCCTAGGTCGGTCCCCGAAGGGCCCATCCAAGGGGCTTGGCGCCCCAACGCTGGGGATTGGGAACCTCCGAACCCCAGCGCTGGACTCACCCTGCAGCCCCCCGCCACCTGGGCCGCTAGGGGCGCCGCCAGTCATTCAGGCTCGAGAACGGGTAGGGCCCTCCGAGCCCCTGGCGAGCTTCGAAGGCCGCCTGCGACAAAACACTTGGGCCCACGATCCCACTCACCAGCGCCCTCCCCTCGGCCTGCCCCCCCCCTCCCCACACCGCCCATGGATCCTGCCTGCCGGCCTCCTCGGGGCTAATCCTAACCCTAGGTCGGCCCCCAAGGGGCGCCTCCCAAGGGGCCTGGCACCGCAATGCCAGGGACTGGGGACCCCCGCCCCAGCGCTGGACTCACCCTCCGCCCCACCGCCACCCGGGCCTTTATTGGCGCCGCTGGTCATTCAGGGCGGGAGAATGTGCAGGGCACACCGAGCCCCTGGCGCATTTCGAAGGCCCCCGCGCCAAACTCTTGGGCCCCCGCTCCCACTCCTCAACGCCCTCAGCTCGGCCTGCCCCTCCGCTCGCTGCACATCCAGCAGATTGGGCTTGCAGGCTTCCTGGGGGCTAACCCTAACTCTAGGTGGGCTCCTTAGGGGCCCCTCGCGAGGGGCCTGGCGCCCCAACGCCTGGGATTGGGGACCCGAGACCCAGCGCTGGACTCACCCTCCGCCCCACCGCCACCCCGGGCCGTTATTGGCGCCGCCTGTCATCAGGGCGGCAGAACGGGCAGGGCCCTCTGAGCCCCCAGCGACCTTGGAAGGCCCCAGGCGCCAAAATGTTTGGGCCCAGGCTCCTGCTCGCCAGCGCCCTCACTCCGCCCGCCCCTCCACTCGCCGCACAGCCGGCATTTTGGGCCTGCCGCCATCCTGCTTGCTAACCCTAACCCTAGGTCAGTCCCCGAGAGGCCCCTGACAAGGGGCCCGGGGATGCAACGCTGGGGATTGGGGACCCCAGTGCCCCAGGGCCGGACTAACACTGTTGCCCCTCCACCACCTGGGCCACTAGGGGCGCTGCCGCTCATTCCCGGCGGGAGAAGGGGCAGGGCCCTCCAAGCCCCCTTCCACATTCGATGGCCCCCTGCCCCAAAGCGCTTGGGCCCACGTTCCCACTAGTCAGCGCCCCCACCTCAACCCGCCCCTCCGCTCGAAACACAGCAGCCGGATCGGACCTGCCGGCCTCCTGGGGGCTAACCCTAACCCTAGGTCGGTTCCCGAGGGGCCCCTCCCAAGGGGCCTTGCGCCGCCATGCCCGGGATCCCGGACGTCCTAGCCCCAGGGCCGGACTCACCCTGCAGCCACCCGCCACCCGGGCCGCTAGGAGCGCCGCCGGTCATTCAGGCGGGAGAAGGGGCAGGGTCCTACAAGCCCCTGACGACCTTCGAAGGCCGCCCCAGCGCCAAAACCTGTGGGCCCACGGTCCCGCTCGCCAGCTCCCTCCCCTGGCCCGCCGCAATGCGCGCTACACAGCCAGGGGATTGGGCCTGATGGCCTCCTGGGGGCTAAGCCTAACCCAAGGTGGGTCCCCCAGGGACCCATCCGAAGGTGCTTGGCGCCCCAACGCCAGGGAGTGGGGACCCGAGACCCAGCGCCGGATTCACCCTGCAGCCCCCCACCCCTGGGCCGCTAGGGGGCCCGCCGGTTATTCAGGGGGGGAGACCGGGCAGGGCCCTCTGAGCCCCCCGCGACCTTTGAAGGCCCCCGCGCCAAAATGTTTGGGCCCAGGCTTCTGCTCCCAGCGCCCTCACTCCGCCCGCCCCTCCACTCACAGCACAGGCGGCATTTCGGGCCTGCCGGCATCCTGCTTGCTAACCCTAACCCTAGGTCAGTCCCCGAGAGGCCCATAACAAGGGGCCTGGGGCTGCAACGCTGGGGATTGGGGACCCCTGAGACCCAGGGCCAAACTAACACTGCTGTCCCTCCACCACCTGGGCCACTGGGGCGCTGCCGCTCATTCAGGGCAGGAGAACATACAGGGCCCTTCCAGCCCCCCCCCGGACCCTCGATGCACCCGCTCCCCAAAGCGCTTGGGCCCATGCTCCCACTAGTCAGCGCCCTCACCTCAACCCGCCCCTCCGCTCGAAACACAGCAGGCGGATCGGACCTGCCCTACTCCTGGAGGCTAATCCTAACCCTAGGTCGGTCCCCGAAGGGCCCATCCAAGGGGCTTGGCGCCCCAACGCTGGGGATTGGGAACCTCCGAACCCCAGCGCTGGACTCACCCTGCAGCCCCCTGCCACCCGGGCCGCTAGGGGCGCCGCCAGTCATTCAGGCTCGAGAACGGGTAGGGCCCTCCGAGCCCCTGGCGAGCTTCGAAGGCCGCCTGCGACAAAACACTTGGGCCCACGATCCCACTCACCAGCGCCCTCCCCTCGGCCTGCCCCCCCCCTCCCCACACCGCCCATGGATCCTGCCTGCCGGCCTCCTCGGGGCTAATCCTAACCCTAGGTCGGCCCCCAAGGGGCGCCTCCCAAGGGGCCTGGCACCGCAATGCCAGGGACTGGGGACCCCCGCCCCAGCGCTGGACTCACCCTCCGCCCCACCGCCACCCGGGCCTTTATTGGCGCCGCTGGTCATTCAGGGCGGGAGAATGTGCAGGGCACACCGAGCCCCTGGCGCATTTCGAAGGCCCCCGCGCCAAACTCTTGGGCCCCCGCTCCCACTCCTCAACGCCCTCAGCTCGGCCTGCCCCTCCGCTCGCTGCACATCCAGCAGATGGGGCTTGCAGGCCTCCTGGGGGCTAACCCTAACTCTAGGTGGGCTCCTTAGGGGCCCCTCGCGAGGGGCGTGGCGCCCCAACGCCTGGGATTGGGGACCCGAGACCCAGCGCTGGACTCACCCTCCGCCCCACCGCCACCCGGGCCGTTATTGGCGCCGCCTGTCATCAGGGCGGCAGAACGGGCAGGGCCCTCTGAGCCCCCAGCGACCTTGGAAGGCCCCAGGCGCCAAAATGTTTGGGCCCAGGCTCCTGCTCGCCAGCGCCCTCACTCCGCCCGCCCCTCCACTCGCCGCACAGCCGGCATTTTGGGCCTGCCGGCATCCTGCTTGCTAACCCTAACCCTAGGTCAGTCCCCGAGAGGCCCCTGACAAGGGGTCCGGGGATGCAACGCTGGGGATTGGGGACCCCAGTGCCCCAGGGCCGGACTAACACTGTTGCCCCTCCACCACCTGGGCCACTAGGGGCGCTGCCGCTCATTCCCGGCGGGAGAAGGGGCAGGGCCCTCCAAGCCCCCTTCCACATTCGATGGCCCCCTGCCCCAAAGCGCTTGGGCCCACGTTCCCACTAGTCAGCGCCCCCCACCTCAACCTGCCCCTCCGCTCGAAACACAGCAGCCGGATCGGACCTGCCGGCCTCCTGGGGGCTAACCCTAACCCTAGGTCGGTTCCCGAGGGGCCCCTCCCAAGGGGCCTTGCGCCGCCATGCCCGGGATCCCGGACGTCCTAGCCCCAGGGCCGGACTCACCCTGCAGCCACCCGCCACCCGGGCCGCTAGGAGCGCCGCCGGTCATTCAGGCGGGAGAAGGGGCAGGGTCCTACAAGCCCCTGACGACCTTCGAAGGCCGCCCCAGCGCCAAAACCTGTGGGCCCACGGTCCCGCTCGCCATCTCCCTCCCCTGGCCCGCCGCAATGCGCGCTACACAGCCAGGGGATTGGGCCTGATGGCCTCCTGGGGGCTAAGCCTAACCCAAGGTGGGTCCCCCAGGGGCCCATCCGAAGGTGCTTGGCGCACCAACGCCAGGGATTGGGGACCCGAGACCCAGTGCCGGATTCACCCTGCAGCCCCCCACCCCTGGGCCGCTAGGGGGCCCGCCGGTTATTCAGGGGGGGAGACCGGGCAGGGCCCTCTGAGTCCCCCGCGACCTTTGAAGGCCCCCGCGCCAAAATGTTTGGGCCCAGGCTTCTGCTCGCCAGCGCCCTCACTCCGCCCGCCCCTCCACTCACAGCACAGGCGGCATTTCGGGCCTGCCGGCATCCTGCTTGCTAACCCTAACCCTAGGTCAGTCCCCGAGAGGCCCATAACAAGGGGCCTGGGGCTGCAACGCTGGGGATTGGGGACCCCTGAGACCCAGGGCCAAACTAACACTGCTGTCCCTCCACCACCTGGGCCACTAGGGGCGCTGCCGCTCATTCAGGGCAGGAGAACACACAGGACCCTCCCAGCCCCCCCCCGACCCTCGATGCACCCGCTCCCCAAAGCGCTTGGGCCCACGCTCCCACTAGTCAGCGCCCTCACCTCAACCCGCCCCTCCGCTCGATACACAGCAGGCGGATCGGACCTGCCATACTCCTGGAGGCTAATCCTAACCCTAGGTCGGTCCCCGAAGGGCCCATCCAAGGGGCTTGGCGCCCCAACGCTGGGGATTGGGAACCTCCGAACCCCAGCGCTGGACTCACCCTGCAGCCCCCCGCCACGCGGGCCGCTAGGGGCGCCGCCAGTCATTCAGGCTCGAGAACGGGTAGGGCCCTCCGAGCCCCTGGCGAGCTTCGAAGGCCGCCTGCGACAAAACACTTGGGCCCACGATCCCACTCACCAGCGCCCTCCCCTCGGCCTGCCCCCCCCCTCCCCACACCGCCCATGGATCCTGCCTGCCGGCCTCCTCGGGGCTAATCCTAACCCTAGGTCGGCCCCCAAGGGGCGCCTCCCAAGGGGCCTGGCACCGCAATGCCAGGGACTGGGGACCCCCGCCCCAGCGCTGGACTCACCCTCCGCCCCACCGCCACCCGGGCCTTTATTGGCGCCGCTGGTCATTCAGGGCGGGAGAATGTGCAGGGCACACCGAGCCCCTGGCGCATTTCGAAGGCCCCCGCGCCAAACTCTTGGGCCCCCGCTCCCACTCCTCAACGCCCTCAGCTCGGCCTGCCCCTCCGCTCGCTGCACATCCAGCAGATCGGGCTTGCAGGCCTCCTGGGGGCTAACCCTAACTCTAGGTGGGCTCCTTAGGGGCCCCTCGCGAGGGGCCTGGCGCCCCAACGCCTGGGATTGGGGACCCGAGACCCAGCGCTGGACTCACCCTCCGCCCCACCGCCACCCGGGCCGTTATTGGCGCCGCCTGTCATCAGGGCGGCAGAACGGGCAGGGCCCTCTGAGCCCCCAGCGACCTTGGAAGGCCCCAGGCGCCAAAATGTTTGGGCCCAGGCTCCTGCTCGCCAGCGCCCTCACTCCGCCCGCCCCTCCACTCGCCGCACAGCCGGCATTTTGGGCCTGCCGGCATCCTGCTTGCTAACCCTCACCCTAGGTCAGTCCCCGAGAGGCCCCTGACAAGGGGCCCGGGGATGCAACGCTGGGGATTGGGGACCCCAGTGCCCCAGGGCCGGACTAACACTGTTGCCCCTCCACCACCTGGGCCACTAGGGGCGCTGCCGCTCATTCCCGGCGGGAGAAGGGGCAGGGCCCTCCAAGCCCCCTTCCACATTCGATGGCCCCCTGCCCCAAAGCGCTTGGGCCCACGTTCCCACTAGTCAGCGCCCCCACCTCAACCCGCCCCTCCGCTCGAAACACAGCAGCCGGATCGGACCTGCCGGCCTCCTGGGGGCTAACCCTAACCCTAGGTCGGTTCCCGAGGGGCCCCTCCCAAGGGGCCTTGCGCCGCCATGCCCGGGATCCCGGACGTCCTAGCCCCAGGGCCGGACTCACCCTGCAGCCACCCGCCACCCGGGCCGCTAGGAGCGCCGCCGGTCATTCAGGCGGGAGAAGGGGCAGGGTCCTACAAGCCCCTGACGACCTTCGAAGGCCGCCCCAGCGCCAAAACCTGTGGGCCCACGGTCCCGCTCGCCAGCTCCCTCCCCTGGCCCGCCGCAATGCGCGCTACACAGCCAGGGGATTGGGCCTGATGGCCTCCTGGGGGCTAAGCCTACCCCAAGGTGGGTCCCCCAGGGGCCCATCCGAAGGTGCTTGGCGCACCAACGCCAGGGATTGGGGACCCGAGACCCAGTGCCGGATTCACCCTGCAGCCCCCCACCCCTGGGCCGCTAGGGGGCCCGCCGGTTATTCAGGGGGGGAGACCGGGCAGGGCCCTCTGAGCCCCCCCGCGACCTTTGAAGGCCCCCGTGCCAAAATGTTTGGGCCCAGGCTTCTGCTCCCAGCGCCCTCACTCCGCCCGCCCCTCCACTCACAGCACAGGCGGCATTTCGGGCCTGCCGGCATCCTGCTTGCTAACCCTAACCCTAGGTCAGTCCCCGAGAGGCCCATAACAAGGGGCCTGGGGCTGCAACGCTGGGGATTGGGGACCCCTGAGACCCAGGGCCAAACTAACACTGCTGTCCCTCCACCACCTGGGCCACTGGGGCGCTGCCGCTCATTCAGGGCAGGAGAACATACAGGGCCCTTCCAGCCCCCCCCCGGACCCTCGATGCACCCGCTCCCCAAAGCGCTTGGGCCCATGCTCCCACTAGTCAGCGCCCTCACCTCAACCCGCCCCTCCGCTCGAAACACAGCAGGCGGATCGGACCTGCCCTACTCCTGGAGGCTAATCCTAACCCTAGGTCGGTCCCCGAAGGGCCCATCCAAGGGGCTTGGCGCCCCAACGCTGGGGATTGGGAACCTCCGAACCCCAGCGCTGGACTCACCCTGCAGCCCCCTGCCACCCGGGCCGCTAGGGGCGCCGCCAGTCATTCAGGCTCGAGAACGGGTAGGGCCCTCCGAGCCCCTGGCGAGCTTCGAAGGCCGCCTGCGACAAAACACTTGGGCCCACGATCCCACTCACCAGCGCCCTCCCCTCGGCCTGCCCCCCCCTCCCCACACCGCCCATGGATCCTGCCTGCCGGCCTCCTCGGGGCTAATCCTAACCCTAGGTCGGCCCCCAAGGGGCGCCTCCCAAGGGGCCTGGCACCGCAATGCCAGGGACTGGGGACCCCCGCCCCAGCGCTGGACTCACCCTCCGCCCCACCGCCACCCGGGCCTTTATTGGCGCCGCTGGTCATTCAGGGCGGGAGAATGTGCAGGGCACACCGAGCCCCTGGCGCATTTCGAAGGCCCCCGCGCCAAACTCTTGGGCCCCCCGCTCCCACTCCTCAACGCCCTCAGCTCGGCCTGCCCCTCCGCTCGCTGCACATCCAGCAGATGGGACTTGCAGGCCTCCTGGGGGCTAACCCTAACTCTAGGTGGGCTCCTTAGGGGCCCCTCGCGAGGGGCGTGGCGCCCCAACGCCTGGGATTGGGGACCCGAGACCCAGCGCTGGACTCACCCTCCGCCCCACCGCCACCCGGGCCGTTATTGGCGCCGCCTGTCATCAGGGCGGCAGAACGGGCAGGGCCCTCTGAGCCCCCAGCGACCTTGGAAGGCCCCAGGCGCCAAAATGTTTGGGCCCAGGCTCCTGCTCGCCAGCGCCCTCACTCCGCCCGCCCCTCCACTCGCCGCACAGCCGGCATTTTGGGCCTGCCGGCATCCTGCTTGCTAACCCTAACCCTAGGTCAGTCCCCGAGAGGCCCCTGACAAGGGGCCCGGGGATGCAACGCTGGGGATTGGGGACCCCAGTGCCCCAGGGCCGGACTAACACTGTTGCCCCTCCACCACCTGGGCCACTAGGGGCGCTGCCGCTCATTCCCGGCGGGAGAAGGGGCAGGGCCCTCCAAGCCCCCTTCCACATTCGATGGCCCCCTGCCCCAAAGCGCTTGGGCCCACGTTCCCACTAGTCAGCGCCCCCACCTCAACCTGCCCCTCCGCTCGAAACACAGCAGCCGGATCGGACCTGCCGGCCTCCTGGGGGCTAACCCTAACCCTAGGTCGGTTCCCGAGGGGCCCCTCCCAAGGGGCCTTGCGCCGCCATGCCCGGGATCCCGGACGTCCTAGCCCCAGGGCCGGACTCACCCTGCAGCCACCCGCCACCCGGGCCGCTAGGAGCGCCGCCGGTCATTCAGGCGGGAGAAGGGGCAGGGTCCTACAAGCCCCTGACGACCTTCGAAGGCCGCCCCAGCGCCAAAACCTGTGGGCCCACGGTCCCGCTCGCCATCTCCCTCCCCTGGCCCGCCGCAATGCGCGCTACACAGCCAGGGGATTGGGCCTGATGGCCTCCTGGGGGCTAAGCCTAACCCAAGGTGGGTCCCCCAGGGGCCCATCCGAAGGTGCTTGGCGCACCAACGCCAGGGATTGGGGACCCGAGACCCAGTGCCGGATTCACCCTGCAGCCCCCCACCCCTGGGCCGCTAGGGGGCCCGCCGGTTATTCAGGGGGGGAGACCGGGCAGGGCCCTCTGAGTCCCCCGCGACCTTTGAAGGCCCCCGCGCCAAAATGTTTGGGCCCAGGCTTCTGCTCGCCAGCGCCCTCACTCCGCCCGCCCCTCCACTCACAGCACAGGCGGCATTTCGGGCCTGCCGGCATCCTGCTTGCTAACCCTAACCCTAGGTCAGTCCCCGAGAGGCCCATAACAAGGGGCCTGGGGCTGCAACGCTGGGGATTGGGGACCCCTGAGACCCAGGGCCAAACTAACACTGCTGTCCCTCCACCACCTGGGCCACTAGGGGCGCTGCCGCTCATTCAGGGCAGGAGAACACACAGGGCCCTCCCAGCCCCACCCCCCTGACCCTCGATGCACCCGCTCCCCAAAGCGCTTGGGCCCACGCTCCCACTAGTCAGCGCCCTCACCTCAACCCGCCCCTCCGCTCGAAACACAGCAGGCGGATCGGACCTGCCATACTCCTGGAGGCTAATCCTAAACCTAGGTCGGTCCCCGAAGGGCCCATCCAAGGGGCTTGGCGCCCCAACGCTGGGGATTGGGAACCTCCGAACCCCAGCGCTGGACTCACCCTGCAGCCCCCCGCCACCCGGGCCGCTAGGGGCGCCGCCAGTCATTCAGGCTCGAGAACGGGTAGGGCCCTCCGAGCCCCTGGCGAGCTTCGAAGGCCGCCTGCGACAAAACACTTGGGCCCACGATCCCACTCACCAGCGCCCTCCCCTCGGCCTGCCCCCCCCCTCCCCACACCGCCCATGGATCCTGCCTGCCGGCCTCCTCGGGGCTAATCCTAACCCTAGGTCGGCCCCCAAGTGGCGCCTCCCAAGGGGCCTGGCACCGCAATGCCAGGGACTGGGGACCCCCGCCCCAGCGCTGGACTCACCCTCCGCCCCACCGCCACCCGGACCTTTATTGGCGCCGCTGGTCATTCAGGGCGGGAGAATGTGCAGGGCACACCGAGCCCCTGGCGCATTTCGAAGGCCCCCGCGCCAAACTCTTGGGCCCCCCGCTCCCACTCCTCAACGCCCTCAGCTCGGCCTGCCCCTCCGCTCGCTGCACATCCAGCAGATCGGGCTTGCAGGCCTCCTGGGGGCTAACCCTAACTCTAGGTGGGCTCCTTAGGGGCCCCTCGCGAGGGGCCTGGCGCCCCAACGCCTGGGATTGGGGACCCGAGACCCAGCGCTGGACTCACCCTCCGCCCCACCGCCACCCGGGCCGTTATTGGCGCCGCCTGTCATCAGGGCGGCAGAACGGGCAGGGCCCTCTGAGCCCCCAGCGACCTTGGAAGGCCCCAGGCGCCAAAATGTTTGGCCCAGGCTCCTGCTCGCCAGCGCCCTCACTCCGCCCGCCCCTCCACTGGCCGCACAGCCGGCATTTTGGGCCTGCCGGCATCCTGCTTGCTAACCCTCACCCTAGGTCAGTCCCCGAGAGGCCCCTGACAAGGGGCCCGGGGATGCAACTCTGGGGATTGGGGACCCCAGTGCCCCAGGGCCGGACTAACACTGTTGCCCCTCCACCACCTGGGCCACTAAGGGCGCTGCCGCTCATTCCCGGCGGGAGAAGGGGCAGGGCCCTCCAAGCCCCCTTCCACATTCGATGGCCCCCTGCCCCAAAGCGCTTGGGCCCACGTTCCCACTAGTCAGCGCCCCCACCTCAACCCGCCCCTCCGCTCGAAACACAGCAGCCGGATCGGACCTGCCGGCCTCCTGGGGGCTAACCCTAACCCTAGGTCGGTTCCCGAGGGGCCCCTCCCAAGGGGCCTTGCGCCGCCATGCCCGGGATCCCGGACGTCCTAGCCCCAGGGCCGGACTCACCCTGCAGCCACCCGCCACCCGGGCCGCTAGGAGCGCCGCCGGTCATTCAGGCGGGAGAAGGGGCAGGGTCCTACAAGCCCCTGACGACCTTCGAAGGCCGCCCCAGCGCCAAAACCTGTGGGCCCACGGTCCCGCTCGCCAGCTCCCTCCCCTGGCCCGCCGCAATGCGCGCTACACAGCCAGGGGATTGGGCCTGATGGCCTCCTGGGGGCTAAGCCTAACCCAAGGTGGGTCCCCCAGGGGCCCATCCGAAGGTGCTTGGCGCCCCAACGCCAGGGAGTGGGGACCCGAGACCCAGCGCCGGATTCACCCTGCAGCCCCCCACCCCTGGGCCGCTAGGGGGCCCGCCGGTGATTCAGGGGGGGAGACCGGGCAGGGCCCTCTGAGCCCCCCTCGACCTTTGAAGGCCCCCGTGCCAAAATGTTTGGGCCCAGGCTTCTGCTCGCCAGCGCCCTCACTCCGCCCGCCCCTCCACTCACAGCACAGGCGACATTTCGGGCCTGCCGGCATCCTGCTTGCTAACCCTAACACTAGGTCAGTCCCCGAGAGGCCCATAACAAGGGGCCTGGGGCTGCAACGCTGGGGATTGGGGACCCCTGAGACCCAGGGCCAAACTAACACTGCTGTCCCTCCACCACCTGGGCCACTAGGGGCGCTGCCGCTCATTCAGGGCAGGAGAACATACAGGGCCCTCCCAGCCCCCCCCCCCCCGGACCCTCGATGCAACCCGTTCCCCAAAGCGCATGGGCCCACACTCCCACTAGTCAGCGCCCTCACCTCAACCCGCCCCTCCGCTCGAAACACAGCAGGCGGATCGGACCTGCCCTACTCCTGGAGGCTAATCCTAACCCTAGGTCGGTCCCCGAAGGGCCCATCCAAGGGGCTTGGCGCCCCAACGCTGGGGATTGGGAACCTCCGAACCCCAGCGCTGGACTCACCCTGCAGCCCCCCGCCACCCGGGCCGCTAGGGGCGCCGCCAGTCATTCAGGCTCGAGAACGGGTAGGGCCCTCCGAGCCCCTGGCGAGCTTCGAAGGCCGCCTGCGACAAAACACTTGGGCCCCACGATCCCACTCACCAGCGCCCTCCCCTCGGCCTGCCCCCCCCTCCCCACACCGCCCATGGATCCTGCCTGCCGGCCTCCTCGGGGCTAATCCTAACCCTAGGTCGGCCCCCAAGGGGCGCCTCCCAAGGGGCCTGGCACCGCAATGCCAGGGACTGGGGACCCCCCGCCCCAGCGCTGGACTCACCCTCCGCCCCACCCGCCACCCGGGCCTTTATTGGCGCCGCTGGTCATTCAGGGCGGGAGAATGTGCAGGGCACACCGAGCCCCTGGTGCATTTCAAGGCCCCCGCGCCAAACTCTTGGGCCCCCGCTCCCACTCCTCAACGCCCTCAGCTCGGCCTGCCCCTCCGCTCGCTGCACATCCAGCAGATCGGGCTTGCAGGCTTCCTGGGGGCTAACCCTAACTCTAGGTGGGCTCCTTAGGGGCCCCTCGCGAGGGGTCTGGCGCCCCAACGCCTGGGATTGGGGACCCGAGACCCAGCGCTGGACTCACCCTCCGCCCCACCCGCCACCCGGGCCGTTATTGGCGCCGCCTGTCATCAGGGCGGCAGAACGGGCAGGGCCCTCTGAGCCCCCAGCGACCTTGGAAGGCCCCAGGCGCCAAAATGTTTGGGCCCAGGCTCCTGCTCGCCAGCGCCCTCACTCCGCCCGCCCCTCCACTCGCCGCACAGCCGGCATTTTGGGCCTGCCGGCATCCTGCTTGCTAACCCTCACCCTAGGTCAGTCCCCGAGAGGCCCCTGACAAGGGGCCCGGGGATGCAACGCTGGGGATTGGGGACCCCAGTGCCCCAGGGCCGGACTAACACTGTTGCCCCTCCACCACCTGGGCCACTAGGGGCGCTGCCCGCTCATTCCCGGCGGGAGAAGGGGCAGGGCCCTCCAACTTCCACATTCGATGGCCCCCTGCCCCAAAGCGCTTGGGCCCACGTTCCCACTAGTCAGCGCCCCCACCCTCAACCCGCCCCTCCGCTCGAAACACAGCAGCCGGATCGGACCTGCCGGCCTCCTGGGGGCTAACCCTAACCCTAGGTCGGTTCCCGAGGGGCCCCTCCCAAGGGGCCTTGCGCCGCCATGCCCGGGATCCCGGACGTCCTAGCCCCAGGGCCGGACTCACCCTGCAGCCACCCGCCACCCGGGCCGCTAGGAGCGCCGCCGGTCATTCAGGCGGGAGAAGGGGGCAGGGTCCTACAAGCCCCTGACGACCTTCGAAGGCCGCCCCAGCGCCAAAACCTGTGGGCCCACGGTCCCGCTCGCCAGCTCCCCTCCCCTGGCCCGCCGCAATGCGCGCTACACAGCCAGGGGATTGGGCCTGATGGCCTCCTGGGGGCTAAGCCTAACCCAAGGTGGGTCCCCCAGGGGCCCATCCGAAGGTGCTTGGCGCCCCAACGCCAGGGATTGGGGGACCCGAGACCCAGTGCCGGATTCACCCTACAGCCCCCCACCCCTAGGCCGCTAGGGGGCCCGCCGGTTATACAGGGGGGGAGACCGGGCAGGGCCCTCTGAGCCCCCCGCGAACTTTGAAGGCCCACGCGCCAAAATGTTTGGGCCCAGGCTTCTGCTCGCCAGGGCCCTCACTCCGCCCGCCCCTCCACTCACAGCACAGGCGGCATTTCGGGCCTGCCGGCATCCTGCTTGCTAACCCTAACCCTAGGTCAGTCCCCGAGAGGCCCATAACAAGGGGCCTGGGGCTGCAACGCTGGGGATTGGGGACCCCTGAGACCCAGGGCCAAACTAACACTGCTGTCCCTCCACCACCTGGGCCACTAGGGGCGCTGCCGCTCATTCAGGGCAGGAGAACATACAGGGCCCTCCCAGCCCCCCCCCCGACCCTCGATGCACCCGCTCCCCAAAGCGCTTGGGCCCACGCTCCCACTAGTCAGCGCCCTCACCTCAACCCGCCCCTCCGCTCGAAACACAGCAGGCAGATCGGACCTGCCATACTCCTGGAGCCTAATCCTAAACCTAGGTCGGTCCCCGAAGGGCCCATCCAAGGGGCTTGGCGCCCCAACGCTGGGGATTGGGAACCTCCGAACCCCAGCGCTGGACTCACCCTGCATCCCCCCCGCCACCCGGGCCGCTAGGGGCGCCGCCAGTCATTCATGCTCGAGAACGGGTAGGGCCCTCCGAGCCCCTGGCGAGCTTCGAAGGCCGCCTGCGACAAAACACTTGGGCCCACGATCCCACTCACCAGCGCCCTCCCCTCGGCCTGCCCCCCCCCTCCCCACACCGCCCATGGATCCTGCCTGCCGGCCTCCTCGGGGCTAATCCTAACCCTAGGTCGGCCCCCAAGGGGCGCCTCCCAAGGGGCCTGGCACCGCAATGCCAGGGACTGGGGACCCCCGCCCCAGCGCTGGACTCACCCTCCGCCCCACCGCCACCCGGGCCTTTATTGGCGCCGCTGGTCATTCAGGGCGGGAGAATGTGCAGGGCACACCGAGCCCCTGGCGCATTTCGAAGGCCCCCGCGCCAAACTCTTGGGCCCCCGCTCCCACTCCTCAACGCCCTCAGCTCGGCCTGCCCCTCCGCTCGCTGCACATCCAGCAGATCGGGCTTGCAGGCCTCCTGGGGGCTAACCCTAACTCTAGGTGGGCTCCTTAGGGGCCCCTCGCGAGGGGCCTGGCGCCCCAACGCCTGGGATTGGGGACCCGAGACCCAGCGCTGGACTCACCCTCCGCCCCACCGCCACCCGGGGCCTTTATTGGCGCCGCTGGTCATTCAGGGCGGGGAGAATGTGCAGGGCACACCGAGCCCCTGGCGCATTTCAAAGGCCCCCGCGCCAAACTCTTGGGCCCCGCTCCCACTCCTCAACGCCCTCAGCTCGGCCTGCCCCTCCGCTCGCTGCACATCCAGCAGATCGGGCTTGCAGGCTTCCTGGGGGCTAACCCTAACTCTAGGTGGGCTCCTTAGGGGCCCCTCGCGAGGGGTCTGGCGCCCCAACGCCTGGGATTGGGGACCCGAGACCCAGCGCTGGACTCACCCTCCGCCCCACCGCCACCCGGGCCGTTATTGGCGCCGCCTGTCATCAGGGCGGCAGAACGGGCAGGGCCCTCTGAGCCCCCAGCGACCTTGGAAGGCCCCAGGCGCCAAAATGTTTGGGCCCAGGCTCCTGCTCGCCAGCGCCCTCACTCCGCCCGCCCCTCCACTCGCCGCACAGCCGGCATTTTGGGCCTGCCGGCATCCTGCTTGCTAACCCTCACCCTAGGTCAGTCCCCGAGAGGCCCCTGACAAGGGGCCCGGGGATGCAACGCTGGGGATTGGGGACCCCAGTGCCCCAGGGCCGGACTAACACTGTTGCCCCTCCACCACCTGGGCCACTAGGGGCGGCTGCCCGCTCATTCCCGGCGGGAGAAGGGGCAGGGCCCTCCAAGCCCCCTTCCACATTCGATGCCCCCTGCCCCAAAGCGCTTGGGCCCACGTTCCCACTAGTCAGCGCCCCCACCTCAACCCGCCCCTCCGCTCGAAACACAGCAGCCGGATCGGACCTGCCGGCCTCCTGGGGGCTAACCCTAACCCTAGGTCGGTTCCCGAGGGGCCCCTCCCAAGGGGCCTTGCGCCGCCATGCCCGGGATCCCGGACGTCCTAGCCCCAGGGCCGGACTCACCCTGCAGCCACCCGCCACCCCGGGCCGCTAGGAGCGCCGCCGGTCATTCAGGCGGGAGAAGGGGCAGGGTCCTACAAGCCCCTGACGACCTTCGAAGGCCGCCCCAGCGCCAAAACCTGTGGGCCCACGGTCCCGCTCGCCAGCTCCCTCCCCTGGCCCGCCGCAATGCGCGCTACACAGCCAGGGGATTGGGCCTGATGGCCTCCTGGGGGCTAAGCCTAACCCAAGGTGGGTCCCCCAGGGGCCCATCCGAAGGTGCTTGGCGCCCCAACGCCAGGGACTGGGGACCCCGAGACCCAGCGCCGGATTCACCCTGCAGCCCCCCCACCCCTGGGCCGCTAGGGGGCCCGCCGGTTATTCAGGGGGGAGACCGGGCAGGGCCCTCTGAGCCCCCCGCGACCTTTGAAGGCCCCCGCGCCAAAATGTTTGGGCCCAGGCTTCTGCTCGCCAGCGCCCTCACTCCGCCCGCCCCTCCACTCACAGCACAGGCGGCATTTCGGGCCTGCCGGCATCCTGCTTGCTAACCCTAACCCTAGGTCAGTCCCTGAGAGGCCCATAACAAGGGGCCTGGGGCTGCAACGCTGGGGATTGGGGACCCCTGAGACCCAGGGCCAAACTAACACTGCTGTCCCTCCACCACCTGGGCCACTGGGGCGCTGCCGCTCATTCAGGGCAGGAGAACATACAGGGCCCTTCCAGCCCCCCCCGGACCCTCGATGCACCCGCTCCCCAAAGCGCTTGGGCCCACGCTCCCACTAGTCAGCGCCCTCACCTCAACCCGCCCCTCCGCTCGAAACACAGCAGGCGGATCGGACCTGCCCTACTCCTGGAGGCTAATCATAACCCTAGGTGGGTCCCCGAAGGGCCCATCCAAGGGGCTTGGCGCCCCAACGCTGGGGATTGGGAACCTCCGAACCCCAGCGCTGGACTCACCCTGCAGCCCCCTGCCACCCGGGCCGCTAGGGGCGCCGCCAGTCATTCAGGCTCGAGAACGGGTAGGGCCCTCCGAGCCCCTGGCGAGCTTCGAAGGCCGCCTGCGACAAAACACTTGGGCCCACGATCCCACTCACCAGCGCCCTCCCCCTCGGCCTGCCCCCCCCCTCCCCACACCGCCCATGGATCCTGCCTGCCGGCCTCCTCGGGGCTAATCCTAACCCTAGGTCGGCCCCCAAGGGGCGCCTCCCAAGGGGCCTGGCACCGCAATGCCAGGGACTGGGGACCCCCGCCCCAGCGCTGGACTCACCCTCCGCCCCACCGCCACCCGGGCCTTTATTGGCGCCGCTGGTCATTCAGGGCGGGAGAATGTGCAGGGCACACCGAGCCCCTGGCGCATTTCGAAGGCCCCCGCGCCAAACTCTTGGGCCCCCCGCTCCCACTCCTCAACGCCCTCAGCTCGGCCTGCCCCTCCGCTCGTTGCACATCCAGCAGATCGGGCTTGCAGGCCTCCTGGGGGCTAACCCTAACTCTAGGTGGGCTCCTTAGGGGCCCCTCGCGAGGGGCCTGGCGCCCCAACGCCTGGGATTGGGGACCCGAGACGCAGCGCTGGACTCACCCTCCGCCCCACCGCCACCCGGGCCGTTATTGGCGCCGCCTGTCATCAGGGCGGCAGAACGGGCAGGGCCCTCTGAGCCCCCAGCGACCTTGGAAGGCCCCAGGCGCCAAAATGTTTGGGCCCAGGCTCCTGCTCGCCAGCGCCCTCACTCCGCCCGCCCCTCCACTGGCCGCACAGCCGGCATTTTGGGCCTGCCGCCATCCTGCTTGCTAACCCTCACCCTAGGTCAGTCCCCGAGAGGCCCCTGACAAGGGGCCCGGGGGATGCAACGCTGGGGATTGGGGACCCCAGTGCCCCAGGGCCGGACTAACACTGTTGCCCCTCCACCACCTGGGCCACTAGGGGCGCTGCCGCTCATTCCCGGCGGGAGAAGGGGCAGGGCCCTCCAAGCCCCCTTCCACATTCGATGGCCCCCTGCCCCAAAGCGCTTGGGCCCACGTTCCCACTAGTCAGCGCCCCCACCTCAACCCGCCCCTCCGCTCGAAACACAGCAGCCGGATCGGACCTGCCGGCCTCCTGGGGGCTAACCCTAACCCTAGGTCGGTTCCCGAGGGGCCCCTCCCAAGGGGCCTTGCGCCGCCATGCCCGGGATCCCGGACGTCCTAGCCCCAGGGCCGGACTCACCCTGCAGCCACCCGCCACCCGGCCGCTAGGAGCGCCGCCGGTCATTCAGGCGGGGAGAAGGGGCAGGGTCCTACAAGCCCCTGACGACCTTCGAAGGCCGCCCCAGCGCCAAAACCTGTGGGCCCACGGTCCCGCTCGCCAGCTCCCTCCCCCTGGCCCGCCGCAATGCGCTACACAGCCAGGGGATTGGGCCTGATGGCCTCCTGGGGGCTAAGCCTACCCCAAGGTGGGTCCCCCAGGGGCCCATCCGAAGGTGCTTGGCGCACCAACGCCAGGGATTGGGGACCCGAGACCCAGTGCCGGATTCACCCTGCAGCCCCCCACCCCTGGGCCGCTAGGGGGCCCGCCGGTTATTCAGGGGGGGAGACCGGGCAGGGCCCTCTGAGCCCCCCGCGACCTTTGAAGGCCCCCGCGCCAAAATGTTTGGGCCCAGGCTTCTGCTCGCCAGCGCCCTCACTCCGCCCGCCCCTCCACTCACAGCACAGGCGGCATTTCGGGCCTGCCGGCATCCTGCTTGCTAACCCTAACCCTAGGTCAGTCCCCGAGAGGCCCATAACAAGGGGCCTGGGGCTGCAACGCTGGGGATTGGGGACCCCAGTGCCCCAGGGCCGGACTAACACTGTTGCCCCTCCACCACCTGGGCCACTAGGGGCGCTGCCGCTCATTTAGGGCAGGAGAACACACAGGGCCCTCCCAGCCCCCCCCCCCGGACCCTCGATGCACCCGTTCCCCAAAGCGCATGGGCCCACACTCCCACTAGTCAGCGCCCTCACCTCAACCCGCCCCTCCGCTCGAAACACAGCAGGCGGATCGGACCTGCCCTACTCCTGGAGGCTAATCCTAACCCTAGGTCGGTCCCCGAAGGGCCCATCCAAGGGGCTTGGCGCCCCAACGCTGGGGATTGGGAACCTCCGAACCCCAGCCCTGGACTCACCCTGCAGCCCCCCGCCACCCGGGCCGCTAGGGGCGCCGCCAGTCATTCAGGCTCGAGAACGGGTAGGGCCCTCCGAGCCCCTGGCGAGCTTCGAAGGCCGCCTGCGACAAAACACTTGGGCCCACGATCCCACTCACCAGCGCCCTCCCCTCGGCCTGCCCCCCCCCCCCCACACCGCCCATGGATCCTGCCTGCCGGCCTCCTCGGGGCTAATCCTAACCCTAGGTCGGCCCCCCAAGGGGCGCCTCCCAAGGGGCCTGGCACCGCAATGCCAGGGACTGGGGACCCCCCGCCCCAGCGCTGGACTCACCCTCCGCCCCACCGCCACCCGGGCCTTTATTGGCGCCGCTGGTCATTCAGGGCGGGAGAATGTGCAGGGCACACCAAGCCCCTGGCGCATTTCGAAGGCCCCCGCGCCAAACTCTTGGGCCCCCGCTCCCACTCCTCAACGCCCTCAGCTCGGCCTGCCCCTCCGCTCGCTGCACATCCAGCAGATGGGGCTTGCAGGCCTCCTGGGGGCTAACCCCTAACTCTAGGTGGGCTCCTTAGGGGCCCCTCGCGAGGGGCGTGGCGCCCCAACGCCTGGGATTGGGGACCCGAGACCCAGCGCTGGACTCACCCTCCGCCCCCACCGCCACCCGGGCCGTTATTGGCGCCGCCTGTCATCAGGGCGGCAGAACGGGCAGGGCCCTCTGAGCCCCCAGCGACCTTGGAAGGCCCCAGGCGCCAAAATGTTTGGGCCCAGGCTCCTGCTCGCCAGCGCCCTCACTCCGCCCGCCCCTCCACTCGCCGCACAGCCGGCATTTTGGGCCTGCCGGCATCCTGCTTGCTAACCCTAACCCTAGGTCAGTCCCCGAGAGGCCCCTGACAAAGGGCCCGGGGATGCAACGCTGGGGATTGGGGACCCCAGTGCCCCAGGGCCGGACTAACACTGTTGCCCCTCCACCACCTGGGCCACTAGGGGCGCTGCCGCTCATTCCCGGCGGGAGAAGGGGCAGGGCCCTCCAAGCCCCCTTCCACATTCGATGGCCCCCTGCCCCAAAGCGCTTGGCCCACGTTCCCACTAGTCAGCGCCCCCACCTCAACCCGCCCCTCCGCTCGAAACACAGCAGCCGGATCGGACCTGCCGGCCTCCTGGGGGCTAACCCTAACCCTAGGTCGGTTCCCGAGGGGCCCCTCCCAAGGGGCCTTGCGCCGCCATGCCCGGGATCCCGGACGTCCTAGCCCCAGGGCCGGACTCACCCTGCAGCCACCCGCCACCCGGGCCGCTAGGAGCGCCGCCGGTCATTCAGGCGGGAGAAGGGGCAGGGTCCTACAAGCCCCTGACGACCTTCGAAGGCCGCCCCAGCGCCAAAACCTGTGGGCCCACGGTCCCGCTCGCCAGCTCCCTCCCCTGGCCCGCCGCAATGCGCGCTACACAGCCAGGGGATTGGGCCTGATGGCCTCCTGGGGGCTAAGCCTAACCCAAGGTGGGTCCCCCAGGGGCCCATCCGAAGGTGCTTGGCGCCCCAACGCCAGGGACTGGGGACCCGAGACCCAGCGCCGGATTCACCCTGCAGCCCCCCACCCCTGGGCCGCTAGGGGGCCCGCCGGTTATTCAGGGGGGAGACCGGGCAGGGCCCTCTGAGCCCCCCGCGACCTTTGAAGGCCCCCGCGCCAAAATGTTTGGGCCCAGGCTTCTGCTCGCCAGCGCCCTCACTCCGCCCGCCCCTCCACTCACAGCACAGGCGGCATTTCGGGCCTGCCGGCATCCTGCTTGCTAACCCTAACCCTAGGTCAGTCCCTGAGAGGCCCATAACAAGGGGCCTGGGGCTGCAACGCTGGGGATTGGGGACCCCTGAGACCCAGGGCCAAACTAACACTGCTGTCCCTCCACCACCTGGGCCACTAGGGGCGCTGCCGCTCATTCAGGGCAGGAGAACATACAGGGCCCTCCCAGCCCCCCCCCCCCCGACCCTCGATGCACCCGCTCCCCAAAGCGCTTGGGCCCACGCTCCCACTAGTCAGCGCCCTCACCTCAACCCGCCGCTCCGCTCGAAACACAGCAGGCGGATCGGACCAGCCATACTCCTGGAGGCTAATCCTAACCCTAGGTCGGTCCCCGAAGGGCCCATCCAAGGAGCTTGGCGCCCCAACGCTGGGGATTGGGAACCTCCGAACCCCAGCGCTGGACTCACCCTGCAGCCCCCCCGCCACCTGGGCCGCTAGGGGCGCCGCCAGTCATTCAGGCTCGAGAACGGGTAGGGCCCTCCGAGCCCCTGGCGAGCTTCGAAGGCCGCCTGCGACAAAACACTTGGGCCCACGATCCCACTCACCAGCGCCCTCCCCTCGGCCTGCCCCCCCCCTCCCCACACCGCCCATGGATCCTGCCTGCCGGCCTCCTCGGGGCTAATCCTAACCCTAGGTCGGCCCCCAAGGGGCGCCTCCCAAGGGGCCTGGCACCGCAATGCCAGGGACTGGGGACCCCCGCCCCAGCGCTGGACTCACCCTCCGCCCCACCGCCACCCGGGCCTTTATTGGCGCCGCTGGTCATTCAGGGCGGGAGAATGTGCAGGGCACACCGAGCCCCTGGCGCATTTCGAAGGCCCCCGCGCCAAACTCTTGGGCCCCCGCTCCCACTCCTCAACGCCCTCAGCTCGGCCTGCCCCTCCGCTCGCTGCACATCCAGCAGATTGGGCTTGCAGGCTTCCTGGGGGCTAACCCTAACTCTAGGTGGGCTCCTTAGGGGCCCCTCGCGAGGGGCCTGGCGCCCCAACGCCTGGGATTGGGGACCCGAGACCCAGCGCTGGACTCACCCTCCGCCCCACCGCCACCCGGGCCGTTATTGGCGCCGCCTGTCATCAGGGCGGCAGAACGGGCAGGGCCCTCTGAGCCCCCAGCGACCTTGGAAGGCCCCAGGCGCCAAAATGTTTGGGCCCAGGCTCCTGCTCGCCAGCGCCCTCACTCCGCCCGCCCCTCCACTCGCCGCACAGCCGGCATTTTGGGCCTGCCGGCATCCTGCTTGCTAACCCTAACCCTAGGTCAGTCCCCGAGAGGCCCCTGACAAAGGGCCCGGGGATGCAACGCTGGGGATTGGGGACCCCAGTGCCCCAGGGCCGGACTAACACTGTTGCCCCTCCACCACCTGGGCCACTAGGGGCGCTGCCGCTCATTCCCGGCGGGAGAAGGGGCAGGGCCCTCCAAGCCCCCTTCCACATTCGATGGCCCCCTGCCCCAAAGCGCTTGGGCCCACGTTCCCACTAGTCAGCACCCCCACCTCAACCCGCCCCTCCGCTCGAAACACAGCAGCCGGATCGGACCTGCCGGCCTCCTGGGGGCTAACCCTAACCCTAGGTCGGTTCCTGAGGGGCCCCTCCCAAGGGGCCTTGCGCCGCCATGCCCGGGATCCCGGACGTCCTAGCCCCAGGGCCGGACTCACCCTGCAGCCACCCGCCACCCGGGCCGCTAGGAGCGCCGCCGGTCATTCAGGCGGGAGAAGGGGCAGGGTCCTACAAGCCCCTGACGACCTTCGAAGGCCGCCCCAGCGCCAAAACCTGTGGGCCCACGGTCCCGCTCGCCAGCTCCCTCCCCTGGCCCGCCGCAATGCGCGCTACACAGCCAGGGGATTGGGCCTGATGGCCTCCTGGGGGCTAAGCCTAACCCAAGGTGGGTCCCCCAGGGGCCCATCCGAAGGTGCTTGGCGCACCAACGCCAGGGATTGGGGACCCGAGACCCAGTGCCGGATTCACCCTGCAGCCCCCCACCCCTGGGCCGCTAGGGGGCCCGCCGGTTATTCAGGGGGGGAGACCGGGCAGGGCCCTCTGAGCCCCCCGCGACCTTTGAAGGCCCCCGCGCCAAAATGTTTGGGCCCAGGCTTCTGCTCGCCAGCGCCCTCACTCCGCCCGCCCCTCCACTCACAGCACAGGCGGCATTTCGGGCCTGCCGGCATCCTGCTTGCTAACCCTAACCCTAGGTCAGTCCCCGAGAGGCCCATAACAAGGGGCCTGGGGCTGCAACGCTGGGGATTGGGGACCCCTGAGACCCAGGGCCAAACTAACACTGCTGTCCCTCCACCACCTGGGCCACTAGGGGCGCTGCCGCTCATTCAGGGCAGGAGAACACACAGGGCCCTCCCAGCCCCCCCCCCGACCCTCGATGCACCCGCTCCCCAAAGCGCTTGGGCCCACGCTCCCACTAGTCAGCGCCCTCACCTCAACCCGCCCCTCCGCTCGATACACAGCAGGCGGATCGGACCTGCCATACTCCTGGAGGCTAATCCTAACCCTAGGTCGGTCCCCGAAGGGCCCATCCAAGGGGCTTGGCGCCCCAACGCTGGGGATTGGGAACCTCCGAACCCCAGCGCTGGACTCACCCTGCAGCCCCCCGCCACCCGGGCCGCTAGGGGCGCCGCCAGTCATTCAGGCTCGAGAACGGGTAGGGCCCTCCGAGCCCCTGGCGAGCTTCGAAGGCCGCCTGCGACAAAACACTTGGGCCCACGATCCCACTCACCAGCGCCCTCCCCTCGGCCTGCCCCCCCCCTCCCCACACCGCCCATGGATCCTGCCTGCCGGCCTCCTCGGGGCTAATCCTAACCCTAGGTCGGCCCCCAAGGGGCGCCTCCCAAGGGGCCTGGCACCGCAATGCCAGGGACTGGGGACCCCCGCCCCAGCGCTGGACTCACCCTCCGCCCCACCGCCACCCGGGCCTTTATTGGCGCCGCTGGTCATTCAGGGCGGGAGAATGTGCAGGACACACCGAGCCCCTGGCGCATTTCGAAGGCCCCCGCGCCAAACTCTTGGGCCCCCGCTCCCACTCCTCAACGCCCTCAGCTCGGCCTGCCCCTCCGCTCGCTGCACATCCAGCAGATCGGGCTTGCAGGCCTCCTGGGGGCTAACCCTAACTCTAGGTGGGCTCCTTAGGGGCCCCTCGCGAGGGGCCTGGCGCCCCAACGCCTGGGATTGGGGACCCGAGACCCAGCGCTGGACTCACCCTCCGCCCCACCGCCACCCGGGCCGTTATTGGCGCCGCCTGTCATCAGGGCGGCAGAACGGGCAGGGCCCTCTGAGCCCCCAGCGACCTTGGAAGGCCCCAGGCGCCAAAATGTTTGGGCCCAGGCTCCTGCTCGCCAGCGCCCTCACTCCGCCCGCCCCTCCACTCGCCGCACAGCCGGCATTTTGGGCCTGCCGGCATCCTGCTTGCTAACCCTCACCCTAGGTCAGTCCCCGAGAGGCCCCTGACAAGGGGCCCGGGGATGCAACGCTGGGGATTGGGGACCCCAGTGCCCCAGGGCCGGACTAACACTGTTGCCCCTCCACCACCTGGGCCACTAGGGGCGCTGCCGCTCATTCCTGGCGGGAGAAGGGGCAGGGCCCTCCAAGCCCCCTTCCACATTCGATGGCCCCCTGCCCCAAAGCGCTTGGGCCCACGTTCCCACTAGTCAGCGCCCCCACCTCAACCCGCCCCTCCGCTCGAAACACAGCAGCCGGATCGGACCTGCCGGCCTCCTGGGGGCTAACCCTAACCCTAGGTCGGTTCCCGAGGGGCCCCTCCCAAGGGGCCTTGCGCCGCCATGCCCGGGATCCCGGACGTCCTAGCCCCAGGGCCGGACTCACCCTGCAGCCACCCGCCACCCGGGCCGCTAGGAGCGCCGCCGGTCATTCAGGCGGGAGAAGGGGCAGGGTCCTACAAGCCCCTGACGACCTTCGAAGGCCGCCCCAGCGCCAAAACCTGTGGGCCCACGGTCCCGCTCGCCAGCTCCCTCCCCTGGCCCGCCGCAATGCGCGCTACACAGCCAGGGGATTGGGCCTGATGGCCTCCTGGGGGCTAAGCCTACCCCAAGGTGGGTCCCCCAGGGGCCCATCCGAAGGTGCTTGGCGCACCAACGCCAGGGATTGGGGACCCGAGACCCAGTGCCGGATTCACCCTGCAGCCCCCCACCCCTGGGCCGCTAGGGGGCCCGCCGGTTATTCAGGGGGGGAGACCGGGCAGGGCCCTCTGAGCCCCCCGCGACCTTTGAAGGCCCCCGCGCCAAAATGTTTGGGCCCAGGCTTCTGCTCGCCAGCGCCCTCACTCCGCCCGCCCCTCCACTCACAGCACAGGCGGCATTTCGGGCCTGCCGGCATCCTGCTTGCTAACCCTAACCCTAGGTCAGTCCCCGAGAGGCCCATAACAAGGGGCCTGGGGCTGCAACGCTGGTGATTGGGGACCCCTGAGACCCAGGGCCAAACTAACACTGCTGTCCCTCCACCACCTGGGCCACTAGGGGCGCTGCCGCTCATTCAGGGCAGGAGAACACACAGGGCCCTCCCAGCCCCCCCCCCCGACCCTCGATGCACCCGCTCCCCAAAGCGCTTGGGCCCACGCTCCCACTAGTCAGCGCCCTCACCTCAACCCGCCCCTGCGCTCGATACACAGCAGGCGGATCGGACCTGCCATACTCCTGGAGGCTAATCCTAAACCTAGGTCGGTCCCCGAAGGGCCCATCCAAGGGGCTTGGCGCCCCAACGCTGGGGATTGGGAACCTCCGAACCCCAGCGCTGGACTCACCCTGCAGCCCCCCGCCACCCGGGCCGCTAGGGGCGCCGCCAGTCATTCAGGCTCGAGAACGGGTAGGGCCCTCCGAGCCCCTGGCGAGCTTCGAAGGCCGCCTGCGACAAAACACTTGGGCCCACGATCCCACTCACCAGCGCCCTCCCCTCGGCCTGCCCCCCCCTCCCCACACCGCCCATGGATCCTGCCTGCCGGCCTCCTCGGGGCTAATCCTAACCCTAGGTCGGCCCCCAAGGGGCGCCTCCCAAGGGGCCTGGCACCGCAATGCCAGGGACTGGGGACCCCCGCCCCAGCGCTGGACTCACCCTCCGCCCCACCGCCACCCGGCCTTTATTGGCGCCGCTGGTCATTCAGGGCGGGAGAATGTGCAGGGCACACCGAGCCCCTGGCGCATTTCGAAGGCCCCCGCGCCAAACTCTTGGGCCCCCCGCTCCCACTCCTCAACGCCCTCAGCTCGGCCTGCCCTCCGCTCGCTGCACATCCAGCAGATCGGGCTTGCAGGCCTCCTGGGGGCTAACCCTAACTCTAGGTGGGCTCCTTAGGGGCCCCTCGCGAGGGGCCTGGCGCCCCAACGCCTGGGATTGGGGACCCGAGACCCAGCGCTGGACTCACCCTCCGCCCCACCGCCACCCGGGCCGTTATTGGCGCCGCCTGTCATCAGGGCGGCAGAACGGGCAGGGCCCTCTGAGCCCCCAGCGACCTTGGAAGGCCCCAGGCGCCAAAATGTTTGGGCCCAGGCTCCTGCTCGCCAGCGCCCTCACTCCGCCCGCCCCTCCACTCGCCGCACAGCCGGCATTTTGGGCCTGCCGGCATCCTGCTTGCTAACCCTCACCCTAGGTCAGTCCCCGAGAGGCCCCTGACAAGGGGCCCGGGGATGCAACGCTGGGGATTGGGGACCCCAGTGCCCCAGGGCCGGACTAACACTGTTGCCCCTCCACCACCTGGGCCACTAGGGGCGCTGCCGCTCATTCCCGGCGGGAGAAGGGGCAGGGCCCTCCAAGCCCCCTTCCACATTCGATGGCCCCCTGCCCCAAAGCGCTTGGGCCCACGTTCCCACTAGTCAGCGCCCCCACCTCAACCCGCCCCTCCGCTCGAAACACAGCAGCCGGATCGGACCTGCCGGCCTCCTGGGGGCTAACCCTAAACCTAGGTCGGTTCCCGAGGGGCCCCTCCCAAGGGGCCTTGCGCCGCCATGCCCGGGATCCCGGACGTCCTAGCCCCAGGGCTGGACTCACCCTGCAGCCACCCGCCACCCGGGCCGCTAGGAGCGCCGCCGGTCATTCAGGCGGGAGAAGGGGCAGGGTCCTACAAGCCCCTGACGACCTTCGAAGGCCGCCCCAGCGCCAAAACCTGTGGGCCCACGGTCCCGCTCGCCAGCTCCCTCCCCTGGCCCGCCGCAATGCGCGCTACACAGCCAGGGGATTGGGCCTGATGGCCTCCTGGGGGCTAAGCCTAACCCAAGGTGGGTCCCCCAGGGGCCCATCCGAAGGTGCTTGGCGCCCCAACGCCAGGGAGTGGGGACCCGAGACCCAGCGCCGGATTCACCCTGCAAGCCCCCCACCCCTGGGCCGCTAGGGGGCCCGCCGGTTATTCAGGGGGGGAGACCGGGCAGGGCCCTCTGAGCCCCCCGCGACCTTTGAAGGCCCCCGCGCCAAAATGTTTGGGCCCAGGCTTCTGCTCCCAGCGCCCTCACTCCGCCCGCCCCTCCACTCACAGCACAGGCGGCATTTCGGGCCTGCCGGCATCCTGCTTGCTAACCCTAACCCTAGGTCAGTCCCCGAGAGGCCCATAACAAGGGGCCTGGGGCTGCAACGCTGGGGATTGGGGACCCCTGAGACCCAGGGCCAAACTAACACTGCTGTCCCTCCACCACCTGGGCCACTGGGGCGCTGCCGCTCATTCAGGGCAGGAGAACATACAGGGCCCTTCCAGCCCCCCCCCGGACCCTCGATGCACCCGCTCCCCAAAGCGCTTGGGCCTACGCTCCCACTAGTCAGCGCCCTCACCTCAACCCCGCCCCTCCGCTCGAAACACAGCAGGCGGATCGGACCAGCCACACTCCTGGAGGCTAATCCTAACCCTAGGTCGGTCCCCGAAGGGCCCATCCAAGGAGCTTGGCGCCCCAACGCTGGGGATTGGGAACCTCCGAACCCCAGCGCTGGACTCACCCTGCAGCCCCCCGCCACCTGGGCCGCTAGGGGCGCCGCCAGTCATTCAGGCTCGAGAACGGGTAGGGCCCTCCGAGCCCCTGGCGAGCTTCGAAGGCCGCCTGCGACAAAACACTTGGGCCCACGATCCCACTCACCAGCGCCCTCCCCTCGGCCTGCCCCCCCCCTCCCCACACCGCCCATGGATCCTGCCTGCCGGCCTCCTCGGGGCTAATCCTAACCCTAGGTCGGCCCCCAAAGGGCGCCTCCCAAGGGGCCTGGCACCGCAATGCCAGGGACTGGGGACCCCCGCCCCAGCGCTGGACTCACCCTCCGCCCCACCGCCACCCGGGCCTTTATTGGCGCCGCTGGTCATTCAGGGCGGGAGAATGTGCAAGGCACACCGAGCCCCTGGCGCATTTCGAAGGCCCCCCGCGCCAAACTCTTGGGCCCCCGCTCCCACTCCTCAACGCCCTCAGCCCGGCCTGCCCCTCCGCTCGCTGCACATCCAGCAGATCGGGCTTGCAGGCCTCCTGGGGGCTAACCCTAACTCTAGGTGGGCTCCTTAGGGGCCCCTCGCGAGGGGCCTGGCGCCCCAACGCCTGGGATTGGGGACCCGAGACCCAGCGCTGGACTCACCCTCCGCCCCACCGCCACCCGGGCCGTTATTGGCGCCGCCTGTCATCAGGGCGGCAGAACGGGCAGGGCCCTCTGAGCCCCCAGCGACCTTGGAAGGCCCCAGGCGCCAAAATGTTTGGGCCCAGGCTCCTGCTCGCCAGCGCCCTCACTCCGCCCGCCCCTCCACTCGCCGCACAGCCGGCATTTTGGGCCTGCCGCCATCCTGCTTGCTAACCCTCACCCCAGGTCAGTCCTCGAGAGGCCCCTGACAAGGGGCCCGGGGATGCAACGCTGGGGATTGGGGACCCCCAGTGCCCCAGGGCCGGACTAACACTGTTGCCCCTCCACCACCTGGGCCACTAGGGGCGCTGCCGCTCATTCCCGGCGGGAGAAGGGGCAGGGCCCTCCAAGCCCCCTTCCACATTCGATGGCCCCCTGCCCCAAAGCGCTTGGGCCCACGTTCCCACTAGTCAGCGCCCCCACCTCAACCCGCCCCTCCGCTCGAAACACAGCAGCCGGATCGGACCTGCCGGCCTCCTGGGGGCTAACCCTAACCCTAGGTCGGTTCCCGAGGGGCCCCTCCCAAGGGGCCTTGCGCCGCCATGCCCGGGATCCCGGACGTCCTAGCCCCAGGGCCGGACTCACCCTGCAGCCACCCGCCACCCGGGCCGCTAGGAGCGCCGCCGGTCATTCAGGCGGGAGAAGGGGCAGGGTCCGACAAGCCCCTGACGACCTTCGATGGCCGCCCCAGCGCCAAAACCTGTGGGCCCACGGTCCCGCTCGCCAGCTCCCTCCCCTGGCCCGCCGCAATGCGCGCTACACAGCCAGGGGATTGGGCCTGATGGCCTCCTGGGGGCTAAGCCTAACCCAAGGTGGGTCCCCCAGGGACCCATCCGAAGGTGCTTGGCGCCCCAACGCCAGGGATTGGGGACCCGAGACCCAGTGCCGGATTCACCCTGCAGCCCCCCACCCCTGGGCCGCTAGGGGGCCCGCCGGTTATTCAGGGGGGGAGACCGGGCAGGGCCCTCTGAGCCCCCCGCGACCTTTGAAGGCCCCCGCGCCAAAATGTTTGGGCCCAGGCTTCTGCTCGCCAGCGCCCTCACTCCGCCCGCCCCTCCACTCACAGCACAGGCGGCATTTCGGGCCTGCCGGCATCCTGCTTGCTAACCCTAACCCTAGGTCAGTCCCCGAGAGGCCCATAACAAGGGGCCTGGGGCTGCAACGCTGGGGATTGGGGACCCCTGAGACCCAGGGCCAAACTAACACTGCTGTCCCTCCACCACCTGGGCCACTAGGGGCGCTGCCGCTCATTCAGGGCAGGAGAACACACAGGGCCCTCCCAGCCCCCCCCCGACCCTCGATGCACCCGCTCCCCAAAGCGCTTGGGCCCACGCTCCCACTAGTCAGCGCCCTCACCTCAACCCGCCCCTGCGCTCGATACACAGCAGGCGGATCGGACCTGCCATACTCCTGGAGGCTAATCCTAAACCTAGGTCGGTCCCCGAAGGGCCCATCCAAGGGGCTTGGCGCCCCAACGCTGGGGATTGGGAACCTCCGAACCCCAGCGCTGGACTCACCCTGCAGCCCCCCGCCACCCGGGCCGCTAGGGGCGCCGCCAGTCATTCAGGCTCGAGAACGGGTAGGGCCCTCCGAGCCCCTGGCGAGCTTCGAAGGCCGCCTGCGACAAAACACTTGGGCCCACGATCCCACTCACCAGCGCCCTCCCCTCGACCTGCCCCCCCCTCCCCACACCGCCCATGGATCCTGCCTGCCGGCCTCCTCGGGGCTAATCCTAACCCTAGGTCGGCCCCCAAGGGGCGCCTCCCAAGGGGCCTGGCACCGCAATGCCAGGGACTGGGGACCCCCGCCCCAGCGCTGGACTCACCCTCCGCCCCACCGCCACCCGGGCCTTTATTGGCGCCGCTGGTCATTCAGGGCGGGAGAATGTGCAGGACACACCGAGCCCCTGGCGCATTTCGAAGGCCCCCGCGCCAAACTCTTGGGCCCCCGCTCCCACTCCTCAACGCCCTCAGCTCGGCCTGCCCCTCCGCTCGCTGCACATCCAGCAGATCGGGCTTGCAGGCCTCCTGGGGGCTAACCCTAACTCTAGGTGGGCTCCTTAGGGGCCCCTCGCGAGGGGCCTGGCGCCCCAACGCCTGGGATTGGGGACCCGAGACCCAGCGCTGGACGCACCCTCTGCCCCACCGCCACCCGGGCCGTTATTGGCGCCGCCTGTCATCAGGGCGGCAGAACGGGCAGGGCCCTCTGAGCCCCCAGCGACCTTGGAAGGCCCCAGGCGCCAAAATGTTTGGGCCCAGGCTCCTCCTCGCCAGAGCCCTCACTCCGCCCGCCCCTCCACTCGCCGCACAGCCGGCATTTTGGGCCTGCCGGCATCCGGCTTGCTAACCCTCACCCTAGGTCAGTCCCCGAGAGGCCCCTGACAAGGGGCCCGGGGATGCAACGCTGGGGATTGGGGACCCCAGTGCCCCAGGGCCGGACTAACACTGTTGCCCCTCCACCACCTGGGCCACTAGGGGCGCTGCCGCTCATTCCCGGCGGGAGAAGGGGCAGGGCCCTCCAAGCCCCCTTCCACATTCGATGGCCCCCTGCCCCAAAGCGCTTGGGCCCACGTTCCCACTAGTCAGCGCCCCCACCTCAACCCGCCCCTCCGCTCGAAACACAGCAGCCGGATCGGACCTGCCGGCCTCCTGGGGGCTAACCCTAACCCTAGGTCGGTTCCCGAGGGGCCCCTCCCAAGGGGCCTTGCGCCGCCATGCCCGGGATCCCGGACGTCCTAGCCCCAGGGCCGGACTCACCCTGCAGCCACCCGCCACCCGGGCCGCTAGGAGCGCCGCCGGTCATTCAGGCGGGAGAAGGGGCAGGGTCCGACAAGCCCCTGACGACCTTCGAAGGCCGCCCCAGCGCCAAAACCTGTGGGCCCACGGTCCCGCTCGCCAGCTCCCTCCCCTGGCCCGCCGCAATGCGCGCTACACAGCCAGGGGATTGGGCCTGATGGCCTCCTGGGGGCTAAGCCTAACCCAAGGTGGGTCCCCCAGGGGCCCATCCGAAGGTGCTTGGCGCCCCAACGCCAGGGACTGGGGACCCGAGACCCAGTGCCGGATTCACCCTGCAGCCCCCCACCCCTGGGCCGCTAGGGGGCCCGCCGGTTATTCAGGGGGGGAGACCGGGCAGGGCCCTCTGAGCCCCCCGCGACCTTTGAAGGCCCCCGCGCCAAAATGTTTGGGCCCAGGCTTCTGCTCGCCAGCGCCCTCACTCCGCCCGCCCCTCCACTCACAGCACAGGCGGCATTTCGGGCCTGCCGGCATCCTGCTTGCTAACCCTAACCCTAGGTCAGTCCCCGAGAGGCCCATAACAAGGGGCCTGGGGCTGCAACGCTGGGGATTGGGGACCCCTGAGACCCAGGGCCAAACTAACACTGCTGTCCCTCCACCACCTGGGCCACTAGGGGCGCTGCCGCTCATTCAGGGCAGGAGAACACACAGGGCCCTCCCAGCCCCCCCCCCGACCCTCGATGCACCCGCTCCCCAACGCGCTTGGGCCCACGCTCCCACTAGTCAGCGCCCTCACCTCAACCCGCCCCTCCGCTCGATACACAGCAGGCGGATCGGACCTGCCATACTCCTGGAGGCTAATCCTAACCCTAGGTCGGTCCCCGAAGGGCCCATCCAAGGGGCTTGGCGCCCCAACGCTGGGGATTGGGAACCTCCGAACCCCAGCGCTGGACTCACCCTGCAGCCCCCCGCCACCCGGGCCGCTAGGGGCGCCGCCAGTCATTCAGGCTCGAGAACGGGTAGGGCCCTCCGAGCCCCTGGCGAGCTTCGAAGGCCGCCTGCGACAAAACACTTGGGCCCACGATCCCACTCACCAGCGCCCTCCCCTCGGCCTGCCCCCCCCCTCCCCACACCGCCCATGGATCCTGCCTGCCGGCCTCCTCGGGGCTAATCCTAACCCTAGGTCGGCCCCCAAGGGGCGCCTCCCAAGGGGCCTGGCACCGCAATGCCAGGGATTGGGGACCCCCGCCCCAGCGCTGGACTCACCCTCCGCCCCACCGCCACCCGGGCCTTTATTGGCGCCGCTGGTCATTCAGGGCGGGAGAATGTGCAGGACACACCGAGCCCCTGGCGCATTTCGAAGGCCCCCGCGCCAAACTCTTGGGCCCCCGCTCCCACTCCTCAACGCCCTCAGCTCGGCCTGCCCCTCCGCTCGCTGCACATCCAGCAGATCGGGCTTGCAGGCCTCCTGGGGGCTAACCCTAACTCTAGGTGGGCTCCTTAGGGGCCCCTCGCGAGGGGCCTGGCGCCCCAACGCCTGGGATTGGGGACCCGAGACCCAGCGCTGGACTCACCCTCCGCCCCACCGCCACCCGGGCCGTTATTGGCGCCGCCTGTCATCAGGGCGGCAGAACGGGCAGGGCCCTCTGAGCCCCCAGCGACCTTGGAAGGCCCCAGGCGCCAAAATGTTTGGGCCCAGGCTCCTCCTCGCCAGAGCCCTCACTCCGCCCGCCCCTCCACTCGCCGCACAGCCGGCATTTTGGGCCTGCCGGCATCCTGCTTGCTAACCCTCACCCCAGGTCAGTCCCCGAGAGGCCCCTGACAAGGGGCCCGGGGATGCAACGCTGGGGATTGGGGACCCCAGTGCCCCAGGGCCGGACTAACACTGTTGCCCCTCCACCACCTGGGCCACTAGGGGCGCTGCCGCTCATTCCCGGCGGGAGAAGGGGCAGGGCCCTCCAAGCCCCCTTCCACATTCGATGGCCCCCTGCCCCAAAGCGCTTGGGCCCACGTTCCCACTAGTCAGCGCCCCCACCTCAACCCGCCCCTCCGCTCGAAACACAGCAGCCGGATCGGACCTGCCGGCCTCCTGGGGTCTAACCCTAACCTAGGTCGGTTCCCGAGGGGCCCCTCCCAAGGGGCCTTGCGCCGCCATGCCCGTGATCCCGGACGTCCTAGCCCCAGGGCCGGACTCACCCTGCAGCCACCCGCCACCCGGGCCGCTAGGAGCGCCGCCGGTCATTCAGGCGGGAGAAGGGGCAGGGTCCTACAAGCCCCTGACGACCTTCGATGGCCGCCCCAGCGCCAAAACCTGTGGGCCCACGGTCCCGCTCGCCAGCTCCCTCCCCTGGCCCGCCGCAATGCGCGCTACACAGCCAGGGGATTGGGCCTGATGGCCTCCTGGGGGCTAAGCCTAACCCAAGGTGGGTCCCCCAGGGACCCATCCGAAGGTGCTTGGCGCCCCAACGCCAGGGATTGGGGACCCGAGACCCAGTGCCGGATTCACCCTGCAGCCCCCCACCCCTGGGCCGCTAGGGGGCCCGCCGGTTATTCAGGGGGGGAGACCGGGCAGGGCCCTCTGAGCCCCCCGCGACCTTTGAAGGCCCCGCGCCAAAATGTTTGGGCCCAGGCTTCTGCTCGCCAGCGCCCTCACTCCGCCCGCCCCTCCACTCACAGCACAGGCGGCATTTCGGGCCTGCCGGCATCCTGCTTGCTAACCCTAACCCTAGGTCAGTCCCCGAGAGGCCCATAACAAGGGGCCTGGGGCTGCAACGCTGGGGATTGGGGACCCCTGAGACCCAGGGCCAAACTAACACTGCTGTCCCTCCACCACCTGGGCCACTAGGGGCGCTGCCGCTCATTCAGGGCAGGAGAACACACGGGGCCCTCCCAGCCCCCCCCCGACCCTCGATGCACCCGCTCCCCAAAGCGCTTGGGCCCACGCTCCCACTAGTCAGCGCCCTCACCTCAACCCGCCCCTGCGCTCGATACACAGCAGGCGGATCGGACCTGCCATACTCCTGGAGGCTAATCCTAAACCTAGGTCGGTCCCCGAAGGGCCCATCCAAGGGGCTTGGCGCCCCAACGCTGGGGATTGGGAACCTCCGAACCCCAGCGCTGGACTCACCCTGCAGCCCCCCGCCACCCGGGCCGCTAGGGGCGCCGCCAGTCATTCAGGCTCGAGAACGGGTAGGGCCCTCCGAGCCCCTGGCGAGCTTCGAAGGCCGCCTGCGACAAAACACTTGGGCCCACGATCCCACTCACCAGCGCCCTCCCCTCGACCTGCCCCCCCCTCCCCACACCGCCCATGGATCCTGCCTGCCGGCCTCCTCGGGGCTAATCCTAACCCTAGGTCGGCCCCCAAGGGGCGCCTCCCAAGGGGCCTGGCACCGCAATGCCAGGGACTGGGGACCCCCGCCCCAGCGCTGGACTCACCCTCCGCCCCACCGCCACCCGGGCCTTTATTGGCGCCGCTGGTCATTCAGGGCGGGAGAATGTGCAGGACACACCGAGCCCCTGGCGCATTTCGAAGGCCCCCGCGCCAAACTCTTGGGCCCCCGCTCCCACTCCTCAACGCCCTCAGCTCGGCCTGCCCCTCCGCTCGCTGCACATCCAGCAGATCGGGCTTGCAGGCCTCCTGGGGGCTAACCCTAACTCTAGGTGGGCTCCTTAGGGGCCCCTCGCGAGGGGCCTGGCGCCCCAACGCCTGGGATTGGGGACCCGAGACCCAGCGCTGGACGCACCCTCTGCCCCACCGCCACCCGGGCCGTTATTGGCGCCGCCTGTCATCAGGGCGGCAGAACGGGCAGGGCCCTCTGAGCCCCCAGCGACCTTGGAAGGCCCCAGGCGCCAAAATGTTTGGGCCCAGGCTCCTCCTCGCCAGAGCCCTCACTCCGCCCGCCCCTCCACTCGCCGCACAGCCGGCATTTTGGGCCTGCCGGCATCCGGCTTGCTAACCCTCACCCTAGGTCAGTCCCCGAGAGGCCCCTGACAAGGGGCCCGGGGATGCAACGCTGGGGATTGGGGACCCCAGTGCCCCAGGGCCGGACTAACACTGTTGCCCCTCCACCACCTGGGCCACTAGGGGCGCTGCCGCTCATTCAGGGCAGGAGAACATACAGGGCCTCCCAGCCCCCCCCCCCCGGACCCTCGATGCACCCGTTCCCCAAAGCGCATGGGCCCACACTCCCACTAGTCAGCGCCCTCACCTCAACCCGCCCCTCCTCTCGAAACACAGCAGGCGGATCGGACCTGCCCTACTCCTGGAGGCTAATCCTAACCCTAGGTCGGTCCCCGAAGGGCCCATCCAAGGGGCTTGGCGCCCCAACGCTGGGGATTGGGAACCTCCGAACCCCAGCCCTGGACTCACCCTGCAGCCCCCCGCCACCCGGGCCGCTAGGGGCGCCGCCAGTCATTCAGGCTCGAGAACGGGTAGGGCCCTCCGAGCCCCTGGCGAGCTTCGAAGGCCGCCTGCGACAAAACACTTGGGCCCACGATCCCACTCACCAGCGCCCTCCCCTCGGCCTGCCCCCCCCCCTCCCCACACCGCCCATGGATCCTGCCTGCCGGCCTCCTCGGGGCTAATCCTAACCCTAGGTCGGCCCCCAAGGGGCGCCTCCCAAGGGGCCTGGCACCGCAATGCCAGGGACTGGGGACCCCCGCCCCAGCGCTGGACTCACCCTCCGCCCCACCGCCACCCGGGCCTTTATTGGCGCCGCTGGTCATTCAGGGCGGGAGAATGTGCAGGGCACACCGAGCCCCTGGCGCATTTCGAAGGCCCCCGCGCCAAACTCTTGGGCCCCCGCTCCCACTCCTCAACGCCCTCAGCTCGGCCTGCCCCTCCGCTCGCTGCACATCCAGCAGATTGGGCTTGCAGGCTTCCTGGGGGCTAACCCTAACTCTAGGTGGGCTCCTTAGGGGCCCCTCGCGAGGGGCCTGGCGCCCCAACGCCTGGGATTGGGGACCCGAGACCCAGCGCTGGACTCACCCTCCGCCCCACCGCCACCCGGGCCGTTATTGGCGCCGTCTGTCATCAGGGCGGCAGAACGGGCAGGGCCCTCTGAGCCCCCAGCGACCTTGGAAGGCCCCAGGCGCCAAAATGTTTGGGCCCAGGCTCCTGCTCGCCAGCGCCCTCACTCCGCCCGCCCCTCCACTCGCCGCACAGCCGGCATTTTGGGCCTGCCGGCATCCTGCTTGCTAACCCTAACCCTAGGTCAGTCCCCCGAGAGGCCCCTGACAAAGGGCCCGGGGATGCAACGCTGGGGATTGGGGACCCCAGTGCCCCAGGGCCGGACTAACACTGTTGCCCCTCCACCACCTGGGCCACTAGGGGCGCTGCCGCTCATTCCCGGCGGGAGAAGGGGCAGGGCCCTCCAAGCCCCCTTCCACATTCGATGGCCCCCTGCCCCAAAGCGCTTGGGCCCACGTTCCCACTAGTCAGCACCCCCACCTCAACCCGCCCCTCCGCTCGAAACACAGCAGCCGGATCGGACCTGCCGGCCTCCTGGGGGCTAACCCTAACCCTAGGTCGGTTCCCGAGGGGCCCCTCCCAAGGGGCCTTGCGCCGCCATGCCCGGGATCCCGGACGTCCTAGCCCCAGGGCCGGACTCACCCTGCAGCCACCCGCCACCCGGGCCGCTAGGAGCGCCGCCGGTCATTCAGGCGGGAGAAGGGGCAGGGTCCTACAAGCCCCTGACGACCTTCGAAGGCCGCCCCAGCGCCAAAACCTGTGGGCCCACGGTCCCGCTCGCCAGCTCCCTCCCCTGGCCCGCCGCAATGCGCGCTACACAGCCAGGGGATTGGGCCTGATGGCCTCCTGGGGGCTAAGCCTAACCCAAGGTGGGTCCCCCAGGGGCCCATCCGAAGGTGCTTGGCGCCCCAACGCCAGGGAATGGGGACCCGAGACCCAGCGCCGGATTCACCCTGCAGCCCCCCACCCCTGGGCCGCTAGGGGGCCCGCCGGTTATTCAGGGGGGAGACCGGGCAGGGCCCTCTGAGCCCCCCGCGACCTTTGAAGGCCCCCGCGCCAAAATGTTTGGGCCCAGGCTTCTGCTCGCCAGCGCCCTCACTCCGCCCGCCCCTCCACTCACAGCACAGGCGGCATTTCGGGCCTGCCGGCATCCTGCTTGCTAACCCTAACCCTAGGTCAGTCCCTGAGAGGCCCATAACAAGGGGCCTGGGGCTGCAACGCTGGGGATTGGGGACCCCTGAGACCCAGGGCCAAACTAACACTGCTGTCCCTCCACCACCTGGGCCACTGGGGCGCTGCCGCTCATTCAGGGCAGGAGAACATACAGGGCCCTTCCAGCCCCCCCCCGGACCCTCGATGCACCCGCTCCCCAAAGCGCTTGGGCCCACGCTCCCACTAGTCAGCGCCCTCACCTCAACCCGCCCCTCCGCTCGAAACACAGCAGGCGGATCGGACCAGCCATACTCCTGGAGGCTAATCCTAACCCTAGGTCGGTCCCCGAAGGGCCCATCCAAGGGGCTTGGCGCCCCAACGCTGGGGATTGGGAACCTCCGAACCCCAGCGCTGGACTCACCCTGCAGCCCCCCGCCACCTGGGCCGCTAGGGGCGCCGCCAGTCATTCAGGCTCCAGAACGGGTAGGGCCCTCCGAGCCCTGGCGAGCTTCGAAGGCCGCCTGCGACAAAACACTTGGGCCCACGATCCCACTCACCAGCGCCCTCCCCTCGGCCTGCCCCCCCCCTCCCCACACCGCCCATGGATCCTGCCTGCCGGCCTCCTCGGGGCTAATCCTAACCCTAGGTCGGCCCCCAAGGGGCGCCTCCCAAGGGGCCTGGCACCGCAATGCCAGGGACTGGGGACCCCCGCCCCAGCGCTGGACTCACCCTCCGCCCCATCGCCACCCGGGCCTTTATTGGCGCCGCTGGTCATTCAGGGCGGGAGAATGTGCAGGGCACACCGAGCCCCTGGCGCATTTCGAAGGCCCCCGCGCCAAACTCTTGGGCCCCCGCTCCCACTCCTCAACGCCCTCAGCTCGGCCTGCCCCTCCGCTCGCTGCACATCCAGCAGATCGGGCTTGCAGGCCTCCTGGGGGCTAACCCTAACTCTAGGTGGGCTCCTTAGGGGCCCCTCGCGAGGGGCTTGGCGCCCCAACGCCTGGGATTGGGGACCCGAGACCCAGCGCTGGACGCACCCTCCGCCCCACCGCCACCCGGGCCGTTATTGGCGCCGCCTGTCATCAGGGCGGCAGAACGGGCAGGGCCCTCTGAGCCCCCAGCGACCTTGGAAGGCCCCAGGCGCCAAAATGTTTGGGCCCAGGCTTCTGCTCGCCAGCGCCCTCACTCCGCCCCGCCCCTCCACTCGCCGCACAGCCGGCATTTTGGGCCTGCCGCCATCCTGCTTGCTAACCCTCACCCTAGGTCAGTCCCCGAGAGGCCCCTGACAAGGGGCCCGGGGATGCAACGCTGGGATTGGGGACCCCAGTGCCCCAGGGCCGGACTAACACTGTTGCCCCTCCACCACCTGGGCCACTAGGGGCGCTGCCGCTCATTCCCGGCGGGAGAAGGGGCAGGGCCCTCCAAGCCCCCTTCCACATTCGATGGCCCCCTGCCCCAAAGCGCTTGGGCCCACGTTCCCACTAGTCAGCGCCCCCACCTCAACCCGCCCCTCCGCTCGAAACACAGCAGCCGGATCGGACCTGCCGGCCTCCTGGGGGCTAACCCTAACCCTAGGTCGGTTCCCGAGGGGCCCCTCCCAAGGGGCCTTGCGCCGCCATGCCCGGGATCCCGGACGTCCTAGCCCCAGGGCCGGACTCACCCTGCAGCCACCCGCCACCCGGGCCGCTAGGAGCGCCGCCGGTCATTCAGGCGGGAGAAGGGGCAGGGTCCTACAAGCCCCTGACGACCTTCGAAGGCCGCCCCAGCGCCAAAACCTGTGGGCCCACGGTCCCGCTCGCCAGCTCCCTCCCCTGGCCCGCCGCAATGCGCGCTACACAGCCAGGGGATTGGGCCTGATGGCCTCCTGGGGGCTAAGCCTACCCCAAGGTGGGTCCCCCAGGGGCCCATCCGAAGGTGCTTGGCGCACCAACGCCAGGGATTGGGGACCCGAGACCCAGCGCCGGATTCACCCTGCAGCCCCCCACCCCTGGGCCGCTAGGGGGCCCGCCGGTTATTCAGGGGGGGAGACCGGGCAGGGCCCTCTGAGCCCCCCGCGACCTTTGAAGGCCCCCGCGCCAAAATGTTTGGGCCCAGGCTTCTGCTGGCCAGCGCCCTCACTCCGCCCGCCCCTCCACTCACAGCACAGGCGGCATTTCGGGCCTGCCGGCATCCTGCTTGCTAACCCTAACCCTAGGTCAGTCCCCGAGAGGCCCATAACAAGGGGCCTGGGGCTGCAACGCTGGGGATTGGGGACCCCTGAGACCCAGGGCCAAACTAACACTGCTGTCCCTCCACCACCTGGGCCACTAGGGGCGCTGCCGCTCATTCAGGGCAGGAGAACACACAGGGCCCTCCCAGCCCCCCCCCCTGACCCTCGATACACCCGCTCCCCAAAGCGCTTGGGCCCACGCTCCCACTAGTCAGCGCCCTCACCTCAACCCGCCCCTCCACTCGAAACACAGCAGGCGGATCGGACCTGCCCTACTCCTGGAGGCTAATCCTAACCCTAGGTCGGTCCCGAAGGGCCCATCCAAGGGGCTTGGCGCCCCAACGCTGGGGATTGGGAACCTCCGAACCCCAGCCCTGGACTCACCCTGCAGCCCCCCGCCACCCGGGCCGCTAGGGGCGCCGCCAGTCATTCAGGCTCGAGAACGGGTAGGGCCCTCCGAGCCCCTGGCGAGCTTCGAAGGCCGCCTGCGACAAAACACTTGGGCCCACGATCCCACTCACCAGCGCCCTCCCCTCGGCCTGCCCCCCCCCTCCCCACACCGCCCATGGATCCTGCCTGCCGGCCTCCTCGGGGCTAATCCTAACCCTAGGTCGGCCCCCAAGGGGCGCCTCCCAAGGGGCCTGGCACCGCAATGCCAGGGACTGGGGACCCCCGCCCCAGCGCTGGACTCACCCTCCGCCCCACCGCCACCCGGGCCTTTATTGGCGCCGCTGGTCATTCAGGGCGGGAGAATGTGCAGGGCACACCAAGCCCCTGGCGCATTTCGAAGGCCCCCGCGCCAAACTCTTGGGCCCCCGCTCCCACTCCTCAACGCCCTCAGCTCGGCCTGCCCCTCCGCTCGCTGCACATCCAGCAGATCGGGCTTGCAGGCCTCCTGGGGGCTAACCCTAACTCTAGGTGGGCTCCTTAGGGGCCCCTCGCGAGGGGCCTGGCGCCCCAACGCCTGGGATTGGGGACCCGAGACCCAGCGCTGGACTCACCCTCCGCCCCACCGCCACCCGGGCCGTTATTGGCGCCGCCTGTCATCAGGGCGGCAGAACGGGCAGGGCCCTCTGAGCCCCCAGCGACCTTGGAAGGCCCCAGGCGCCAAAATGTTTGGGCCCAGGCTCCTGCTCGCCAGCGCCCTCACTCCGCCCGCCCCTCCACTCGCCGCACAGCCGGCATTTTGGGCCTGCCGGCATCCTGCTTGCTAACCCTAACCCTAGGTCAGTCCCCGAGAGGCCCCTGACAAAGGGCCCGGGGATGCAACGCTGGGGATTGGGGACCCCAGTGCCCCAGGGCCGGACTAACACTGTTGCCCCTCCACCACCTGGGCCACTAGGGGCGCTGCCGCTCATTCCCGGCGGGAGAAGGGGCAGGGCCCTCCAAGCCCCCTTCCACATTCGATGGCCCCCTGCCCCAAAGCGCTTGGGCCCACGTTCCCACTAGTCAGCACCCCCACCTCAACCCGCCCCTCCGCTCGAAACACAGCAGCCGGATAGGACCTGCCGGCCTCCTGGGGGCTAACCCTAACCCTAGGTCGGTTCCTGAGGGGCCCCTCCCAAGGGGCCTTGCGCCGCCATGCCCGGGATCCCGGACGTCGTAGCCCCAGGGCCGGACTCACCCTGCAGCCACCCGCCACCCGGGCCGCTAGGAGCGCCGCCGGTCATTCAGGCGGGAGAAGGGGCAGGGTCCTACAAGCCCCTGACGACCTTCGAAGGCCGCCCCAGCGCCAAAACCTGTGGGCCCACGGTCCCGCTCGTCAGCTCCCTCCCCTGGCCCGCCGCAATGCGCGCTACACAGCCAGGGGATTGGGCCTGATGGCCTCCTGGGGGATAAGCCTAACCCAAGGTGGGTCCCCCAGGGGCCCATCCGAAGGTGCTTGGCGCCCCAACGCCAGGGACTGGGGACCCGAGACCCAGCGCCGGATTCACCCTGCAGCCCCCCACCCCTGGGCCGCTAGGGGGCCCGCCGGTTATTCAGGGGGGAGACCGGGCAGGGCCCTCTTAGCCCCCCGCGACCTTTGAAGGCCCCCGCGCCAAAATGTTTGGGCCCAGGCTTCTGCTCGCCAGCGCCCTCACTCCGCCCGCCCCTCCACTCACAGCACAGGCGGCATTTCGGGCCTGCCGGCATCCTGCTTACTAACCCTAACCCTAGGTCAGTCCCTGAGAGGCCCATAACAAGGGCCTGGGGCTGCAACGCTG
>NW_026622876.1:0-45404 GCF_023065955.2 Ursus arctos | reverse complement strand
GAAAAAAAGGAATAAGGAAAGGAGAACTGCCCCACCAGATATCAAGAATTATTATGAAGCTATAAGATTTAGGATAGGGTGTTATTCATGCTGGGAGACTAATGACTACCACTAGTGCACCCAGACCAGAATCACAAATGTATGAGAACTTCATCCATGACACAGGGGGCACTACAGATCACTGGGGAATGGTGTATGAAATACATGATGTCAGGACAACTGGTCATCCACATGGTAGATCTCTATCTCCTGCCATACACAAAATCTAATTTCCAATGGATTTACCGACTTCAAAATGAAAGATAAAACTGGTTAAACTTGCAGAAGAATATATAGAAAGATATCTTTATGATCCCAGGATAAGAAAATACTTCTTCACCAAGGCAAAAAACATTCTTCAGAAAGAAAATTGGTAAGCATGACAACGTTAAAATTAAGAATTTTTGCTGGGATGCCTGGGTGTCTCAGTCGTTGAGCGTCTGCCTTCAGCTCAGGGCGTGATCCCAGAGTCCTGGGATGCAGCCCCACATCCAGCCCTGCATCAGGCTCCCTGCTCTGCTGGGAGCCTGCCTCTTCCTCTCCCACTCCGTCTGCTTGTGTTCCCTCTCTCACGGGCTCTCTCTTTCTCTGTCAAATAAATAAATAAAATCTTAAAAAAAAAAGGAAAAGAACTTTTGCTAACAAAAAGATACCTTAGAGAAAAATTAAATTAGAAACCAGAAAAAGATACAGGCGTCCCAGGAAACAAGAATATTTGAATGAAATCTTTGAATTATACTTTATCATTCAAACTCCAGCTAACTTTTATATGAAAATCAGGAACCAAACAGATTCTGAAATCTAGGTAGTCTTCATTATTTTAACTCAGCTATCTGAATTCAAAAACTGATAACAAAGAATGTTTTATTCATAACACGCACAACCAACCACAGATCAATATCCAGAATATTTGAAAAGCTAATTCCTACATAACAAAAAGAGAAAAGCAAATAGCCCAATGGCAAAACTAGAATTTTATGGAAGAAAAAAATCCTAGTGGTGAATAAAAACATGAAAAATGTTCAACCTCAATAATAATCATAAAAATTCACCTTAAGGCCACAAAGAGTAACCCTTTTACATTCATCAGGTTGCCAAAAAATTAAGCTTGGCAAGACCAGTTATTGGTGAAGATAGGAATTCTATGCAGTACTGGGACAAGAACAATTGGTACAACTATTTTGAAAGATACTCTGCATTATCTTGCAAAACTCTACACGTTCATTCTTACAAACCAGAAATTCCAATACTAGAAAATGTATATGCCCTATTGAAAATCTTGAACCTACACACCAGGAAACGTGTGAGAATGTCCGTTGCAGCATTGTTCAGAATAACAAAAAACTGGAAACAATTATTCACCAAAAGCAGAATAAATAAATGGTGCTATACTTATATAATTACATAGTTTGAACATCCGGATTCTAATCCAAATGCATGGTTTCTGAATTTATAACATAACAGACCATTACTGATAACACATGGAGTTTTAAACAGCTCTTTTGAGATAACAATACTGTTTTGAAATGTCCCGGAAGTATTCCTATTCTTGCAACAAGTTCTCTAATGCTTCATGTTCCCCAGTGTATCTGTATTCCCAGATGTACTCAGTGATTTCATTTAGTGCATTCTCGCAGTATTTCACTATTTTGCTCCCAGACACTTGAGGAAGACACTTCCAGGAGGCACACGTGACTCCGGGTTTGCCTTCATAGGGAGAAACCTGTCTTCCTTCAGGTAAACAACTGCCAATAAATATTTTCAGTTGGCTCCTTTCAAACCTAGGGTCCTGGGTTAGAACCAACACATGGTTTGGAATTGTCATCTTGCTTTTGATTCTGTACTTGCTGTCTGTCAATCCTTTGTAGAAACAGTGTCCCCAGTGAGGTGATGCTGGCTCACTGGTCTCAATCTCGAGCAGATACAGACTTCACACAGGAAGTACATGAGAGTTTCTCCCTTCTAACCTTCCCAGTTCTTCAAGTGTCACTTGAGTAGTTTACAACTGTGATGCACATTTCCTCCAACATGAGACACGCCACCAGAAAAAGACCTTGCTGGCACTGAAACACAAAACCACTAAATACAAAGAACTTGACTGCTGATCAGAAATTCTTCCAGGGACACCTGGGTGGCTCAGTCGGTTAAGCATCTGCCTTTGGCTCATGATCCAGTGAGTCATGATCCCAGTATCCTAGGACTGAGTCCCACACTGGGCTCCTTGCCCAGCGGGGAGCCTCTTTCTCCCTCTGCCTGATTCTCTCTCTCTCTCTCTCTCTCATACACACACGCACAAATAAAATCTTTAAAAAAAATTCTTCCATGGAAACTTTTTTAAAGTTTTTTAAATTACAATTACCTCACAGTTATATTCATTTCAGGTGTGCAATCTAGTGATTCAACACTTGTAGGCAACACCTGGTGCTCATCACAAATGCATGACTTAATCCCTATCACCTATTGAACCCATCCCCCCAAACATCTCCCCTCTGATTACCAACAGGTTGTTCTCTATAGTAAAAAGGCTGTTTTCTTGGTTTGCCTCTTTTTTCTTCTCGCTGCTCATTTGTTTTATTTCATAAATTCCACAAATGACTAAAATCATATAGTATCTGTCTTTGACGGACTTATTTTGCTCCTCAAGGCAAATCTTGATCAGAACGGGGAAATGTGAAAAGTCGTAACGGGAAATGCCACAAAACAGTCAGGAGGTTTTGGCAGGGGGAGCTCGGACACACTATCACTCTGAATAAACTGGGGACCCAACAGGAAGACATGGACTTGACCTCGCACGTGAATACTCCACTATTCCAGCTACAGGAACTCTATTCTCATCTCTCCATCCCCTCCCCCCAGCCCCCACCTCCCAACAGGACTCAACCATGAGAAGCCACAATGATTTGAACTACCAGATGCCTCCAATGGACTTTTGGTTCCTAACAGCCTTCTAAACTGCCCCCTTTTCGCCTGAAAACAGTGAGCCTCTCTGATGCTCCCCAATGTGCCTAAGGGTTAGTCACTGCTTCTTTGTCCTACATTCTATTCTTCTTCCTTCCCAAACAAAACCAACTTCGGCTGATAAATCCCTCAGAGTTTCTACCTTTAAGGTTACAAAATGGAGGGCAGTTTGTGTTTCTACCTGGGTCTCAGGTTCCAGCAGAATTAGGGAAGTGGGACCCCAGCTCATTCTTTTAGGAAGTCCTGAGAGTCAGCAGTTAGTGCATTCAAGTCCCCACTGAAAGCGGCTCCCGTTCCTCTGAATTTGGCTCAGGATTTCTCCCCAGAAACAAGCCTGCATCTGTAACAAGCCAACCACAGCATCTCTGATGTGGTGTCGCAGGACCCCTCAAGCCACGGATCCCTGAGTAAAACAGGTCTGTTCAAATACCCGCAGGGAAAATGAGGACTGAACCAGGGGAACAGCCCTCAAAATGCAAGCGACTGTGCTACTCACTTACCAGCATGTCCTGGGAAGCCGCCCAGAGCCGCCCCCTCAGCACTCAGCCAACAAGGCAGCTTCTTCCTCTACCTCGGGAGGCGACAAGTTGCTGCAAAGGCCCCAGGGTCTTCCCAGGGTGGGGGCCGAACCTACTGAAATGGCAGCTTTGGCGCTCTATTCCCTGCAGCCAGAGAGGGGCCGGATCCCTGGGGGCCTTCCAGAGCCCTTCCTGCTCTGAGGCGCCTTGGGTCAGAAAAGGAAACGGCGCGCCCTCTGCTGGCCGTGGCTGCGCACGCAGAGAAACCGCCCCCTTCCTGTTGGAGGTGCGCGCGCGCCCTCTGCTGGCCTCCCTGGGAATCCCTGCAATGCTCAAAGTCATGACCCCTCAGATGGAGGGACAGAGGGTGCTCTGTTCCACCCAAGCCATCTCTCTCCATGATAGATCCTAGGGTTCGGCCCCACAATGCAAAAGGAGGGGTCCCCATCTTCCCAAGGGAAACGTCCTCTGCACAGCTCTGCCCCAGAGAGGTCGGAGGTTTGGGCTCAGGGAAATCTGACGCCCTGGATTCCCGCCTTCTCCAGTCCCAACGCTCAGAGTAGCTACCTAGACCTCCTCCCCCCTGGTCCATGGTCCACCTCCACACACCTAGACCAGCAACTGCTTTTCATCCTTCCAACTCCTCTTTGTCTCTGCTTTTCTCTACCCCCTCTCCCTCTCTTGGTTCCTCTCACTTTCCAGGATTTGCCCAATCCCCCCACCACCCACTCAGTGTCCCTCTCCCTGACAGTCTCTTTCTCTATCTCTCCCCAGGCCCTCAGGCCTTCTGCTCTGTGCAGCCCTGTCCAGGACCACCACAGAGGACCACCTCTCCTGTCTCCCCCTCTCTCCTGCCATCATTCGGCCCTGGCCCTGCGCACAGGGCATGACAATCCCATTTACAAAGGCTGCTCAGGCTGACCTTGGCTGTAGCAGGGCAGTTACCCGCCTCTCCAGGGCAGAATGTGGACAGACAGACCTTGACACCTTGGCCCAGCCATGACCCCAAGGCTGCTGGAGGATGTCTGCTTCCACAACCTGGAGAGAAGGAGGGCTTTGCACGATCCAGGAGCTCTGGTGCAGAATGGACTGGAGTAAAGGACCTAAGAAGCAACAGACACATACACCCAACTCCTGCGTGGTGAGAGAGGAATGGGTCTCCTGTCACTGGCCTCTTCCCTGCCCATCCCTCAACATGGAAACTGTGGAGGATTATGGGGCATCAGGGGTCTTACCAAGAACACTGCCACCATCAGCGACCCTCAGAGCCCACCCGCTGTTGCGAGGCAGCTGGTGAGGTGAAACCAGTGCACAAAACCTGGATTAATGCAGGGCCTCCTCACCGGTCTCCCGGGGCCACTACTGACCCTTCATACATTCCTCACCATCACAACAGACCACTGCCTGGGGACAGACACCTATCCTGCTGATCACCACACACCCCCAAAACAAGCAGACACCATGTACTCAAGGGTATCTATCACCAGAGTTAATACAACCACCAACAGATCTAAATACAGGGTGTGTCCACCTGCCCAGAAGGACTGCTTGGGCCCCTTGCAGTAAAGATGCCACAAAGGGTAATCTTGCTACTATCCTCCATCACCACCACTGCTGCCAGTTTGTTTCTGTGTGTACAGGATTCACACTGTGCTCTTGGAGGGAATGACTGTAGGTCCTCGTGAAGGCAGACGCTGACACACAGACAGAACCGTGAAAGGTTTATTGGGGGGATACGAGGAGAGACAGAGCACAGGGGACAGGATGGGCAGGGAAGGCATTCAGACCATTAGGCTCATCTGACACCTTTACAACATATATACTCTGCATAGCCTGGTTGTTACCGCTCAGGGAGATCTTCAAACTTCAAACTGACTGTCCTGTAAGTCAAACAGATTTTGGATTATTTCAATGGGATCTTATGTTCTGCCATATGCAATTTGCCTCCTATAGTATATCTGAGGCCTTGGATGAACACCTGAGTGTGTGGCTGCCTCTGTGAGTCTATATGTAATAGAAAATAATTGTCTTCACATCTCAGACATCAATGTCTGAATGTACCCATTCTCAAAAGTATCTTTTATTTCCTTCTTGGCTAGGACCTGAAATTTAATAGAAAAAAAGGAGGTCATTTCTTTGTTGTTGAAATGAGGATCGCTGCTATCTGGGCTGAGATGTTCTACTCCAAGTGAAATTTCAAGGTCTTAAATGAACACCTTTTGATGATCATCTGCATGGAGCTATTTTTTTAAACAGTGAGTAGGGTGAGTGGCCAAAATCCCAGATATTTGGCACATTCTTTTTTTTTTTTTTTTTGAAACAGAGAGAAAAAAACAAAGACAGAGAAAGGGTAAACTTGTGAGCGAACAGGGAAGGCGGAAAAGGAGAGGGAGAGAGAGAAACCCTAAGGGTCTCCACACTCAGCGTCAAACCCGACCTGGGACTCAATCTCAGAACCTTGAGATCACAGCCTCAGCGGAAATCAAGAGTCCAATGTTTAACCGCCTGAGCCACCCAGGGGCCCCTGCAGATTCTTTATGTACTTCAACTCCTGTGCCTCTAATGACCTCAGAAACCAATATGCTCCCGGTTTCAAAGAAAACAAAGCTGAGGTTCTGAGTAGGCCCCACGGAGAGCTGGCATTCGGGCTGAGACATCAGCAACACAGGCAAATCCGCAGGATACTGTGGCAGAAGTTCTGGGAGATGCAAAGCTACAGGCAGGGAGGGGACTCAGATGCAGAGGGTGGTGACAGGGCTCGAGCTAGGGCGGCTCCTGGTCAACCCCGAATTCCCCACTAAGAGCCTCACTCAGGCTGAAGCCAAGGCAGCAGCTCTCTGATCTCAGTCCTGTCTTCACTTTCTCACACGGGGGCACACAAACTGAGGCAGACAAGAATCCCCAAAGAACCAAGTTAAATTTCCCACATCTCCACGGCATTCTTTCACACAGTTCAGAACTTTCAAAAATTTAGGGAAACAATAACCTTTATAGATTATGAATGAACAGCTTTATGCCAACAATGACATTTTCACCCAAATAACTGCATTATTCACACTGTGTGACAGACACACGCAGCAACTCGGTGTGGACCTCACTCTGCCTTCACACTCACTGCTTAAGCTGCTGGCCTGCCAGGAATGGCCTCCGCTCTACCTGAGAGAGACCATCCACTCCCCTGAGCACCTCCATCCTGCTTCTCATCCACAGTCTCCTGTTTCTGTGTGACCCACGGCTCCCTCTCCTGTCCTTCAGATACATCGCTGGTGCTTCCCTTATAAGGAACACAACGTCTGTGTGGTTTAATGAACGTGTCCCTCCCTTCTCTCAGACACCCTAAATTCCTAACGTTAAGAATAGACCTCATTCCTTCCAGAGCGCAGGATATGGTCTCTGTACAACATCCGTGCGCACACCTGCTGTGCCGAGCTCTCGGAGAAGAGAGGCTCTCCTTCACCGCAAAGGGACCTGCCAACCACCTGAGTAGGAGTGAAAGATGAAGTCCATCAAATGGATCTCCTGAGCAACTTGGAGAAAGTGATCACGTCCTCAGCAACATTCACTCCCCCACGACATGAGACGCCTGCACGCAGGACCGCTATTCCTCATGGGGGACGCACCAGCGTCTATCTCTGACCCACGCCACAGAAAAGAAAGAGGACGAGCCCATAGGAAGTGACTGAGCCACATTCCCACAAAACCTCCACACCTGCCTCCAGCATCTGCCACTGTCTCTCATTCTCACCTCCCTGAGCCGACAAGAGGGCTTCCCCCAAGTATCCACAGGTTGCAGAGGATGGGGCAGACCCCAACCATAATGATGAATCAAGGGACCACAGCCCTGCTTCACTGGTTTACGTAACTAATAAAATGTCAGCTCAAACTCAACACACTGCACATGAAGTGAGAGGTGTTTCATCCCTCCAGGAACAACAAATGTGGACTCTGGACATGCACAACAGTAAGAAATACATGTCTACCATTGTGCAATAGAGACACTTCCTTCATACCAATGGCACCTGCCCCACTGCTCAGTGTATGGAAATAGTTAAGCACAAAGCATGTATGACGTGAGAACTTCAGGATGTTACAGTGTCTCAGCCGGGTTTCCCATGCAATGTCAAGACCTCAGCACAAGTCTGCCTTTGATCCACCCAAACATCCCTAAGGTGACGATCTGGAAACACAGAAGCCTGTAGGCTCTGGCATAAAGACATGGCATTTGAAAGATAAACGGCACCACACACAGATCCCAAGATATACCCAACAGATATAAGGCCACACACGGTGCTGCCCAGACAGGAACAGGATTCCAGAAATAGTTACAACGGGAAACAGCCACCGTATTTACCTTGTCCATCTCTGGGACCTCCTTGGGAGCGGTGCCACTGTTGTCCCCTTGAGCGCCACAGGCTTCTGAATGGGACCAAGGCCCTAGAAGAGACAGAGGTGGATTAAGACGGGTGTTGACCACGCAAGATTCAAGCCAAGCTTCTACACCTGCCCCAGGCTGTTTTACTCTCCCACTCTCAGGTCCATCCACATGCAGAGCGTTTCTCAAAGGTCTCCACTGACCACTGTGGACAAAGGAGAGACCACTCCCTCACCCTTGACGATATGACAACTCTGCACAATAGAGATGATTTCATAACTAATCAATAACGCTAGACAACTGCGGCCCCCACACGTGTAAGTGATGTGAAGACTGTGCTCCATTAAGCCAAGAGCCCAAAACATCATGTCTGTGCAGTGCACCTGGGCAATGCTTTTATGTCTGTCTATTGCACATTGTCACACTTCTCAATGGCAGACCCCTGCTGCCCAGTTCTATATGGAGAAACAAGACAGTCCACGAAATGGATGTCCACAGAAAGTTGAGGAATGTTCCTGTGTCCTCACTCAGGCTGATCCTTGCATTGCAAAGCCTCGTGGCACCTCCTCTATATCTTCTCCAACGACACAAGTAGTCACATGATGAATACGCGCTACAACTCACATCATGCAATCCAGATCATCTTACCACATGGTGGAGGAACGAAGGGCGAGCGAGGCCCGCATGTCGACCAAGGTGGAGGAGGCTGAGGTGGCACAGAGCCAATGAAGCCTGGTAATGTTTGGCCCGTATGGGAGGACATGCAGGTTGGCCAAGGAAACCTTCTCACATCTGGACCCACCTGCAGACAGACAGGAAAATAGTTTGGTGAGACAGACAGAAGTTGTAACACCAAGAGATGAAACCCAAAGAAAGAGCTCTCAGCATCTGCCTCCTTCTCCGAAACCACGTTCCAGCAGAGCCGCATCCGTGCTAGAGCACTTGACCCCTCCCCACTGCTGCCAACTATAACAAGGGGGGAGAGGGGAATGGATATTACAGGAATAACCTACTGTCACCAAACATCACTAACCATGTCTGCCAATGGTCACTAGCAAGAAGTAGCATCTTCAAAGATGAAAAAGGAGCATGGCAAACTAGTGAAGGCAGGACACTCCAGACACGGAGGCATCGGGATCCTGGACAACACTTCATCTTTCCTCCTCAACCACACAGAATATTTTGGTTTGTTAACAAGAGAGAGAATGTGATGAAACTGCCCTTTCTTCTCAGGAATCCGAGCCACTCGAGGTGAATCCTTTGCCTGCAAGCCCCTGACTGTCCCCACGCTGCCTCACTTCCTGACACAAGGGTCTTCTGCTCTCTGCAGTTTCTGGCCATGGCCACAAACACACTTGAGGAATTAGGGGCCTGTGATCTGACAGGGGAATTGGAAAAGTGTTTTCCAAAAGGAACGTGATACCAATAACCCTTCTATAACTCAGCAGCTGTGCTTATCTTAAAACACAGTCACTCGGACATTTCAGCACACTGAGTTGCAGAGTAATTTTGTCCAATAGGAAATTAAGATGGGAAGCATAAGTTAGAGAAGCCACAAAACTGTATATGCTTTCCGATGGAAAACTCGAGAACGTGTGATGAGAGAAGAAACCTGCTCTCACTGTGACTTCGGACCAAACGACCTGCTCCTAGAAGCCCAACCGAAGGGCTTGTGGGGCACCGGTCATGCAGATAATCGCTAACATCCCCCCTTCAGAAAGTGTGTGTCACAGTGTGTTTTGCGACATGACACTAACAGCTTTGATCATGCAAAATAGTTGTGGAAAGGGTACAAGGAGAGGGATTCTGTATAGCACGTTTACCAGCAGAAGTAAAACAGGGATGACTTACGAAACATGGCCTATCTAAGCACATTCCAAACCGCAAAGCAGATAATAAAAAATGCACGGAGAGCTTCCCCTAGTTTCCAGTCGTGAGGATGACCACAGACCTTGTCACAGGTTAATCATCTAACCGCAATATGAACACAATACGTATCGCACCTGTACATACCCCAGTGGGAATCAGGCAGCCCAGAGACGTCAGTGTACAGTGAGCTGTCAGCTTCCTTGAGTTATTTCCCCCACGTGCGCTATGGGTGAGCAGGGGTACACAAACACACACACACACACACAAACACACACAAGACACACACACAGTGAGTGTTCTGCCATCCTTCACCTCTAACCACGTGTGGCTTTGGGAGAGGCCCCCAAAGATGATGATTTGTAACGGAGAAGCCTGTCAGCCCCTGCGTGAACTGCTTGTATTTGAGAGGTGAACGACGCCACAGACAAACTGGATGACCCACCCAACAGACACAAGGCCAGGACACGGTGCTGCCCAGACAGGAACAGGATTCCAGAAATGGTTACAACTGGAAACAGCCACCGTATTTACCTTGTCCTTCTCTGGGTCCTTCTTGGGCACGGTGCCACCTTTGTCCCCTTGAGCGCCACAGGTTTCTGAATTGGACCGAGGCCCTAGAAGAGACAGAGGTGGATTCAGACGGGTGTTGGCCACGCAAGATTCAAGCCAAAGCTCTACACCTGCCCCAGCCTGTTCTACTCTCCCACTCTCAGGTCCCTTCCAGATGCAGAGCGTTTCTCACAGGTCTCCGCTGACCTCTGTGGACAAAGGAGAGACCAGTCCCTCACCCTTGGGGATATGACCACTCCGCACAGTAGAGATGATTTCAGAACTAATCAATAACGCTGGACAACTGGGGCCTCCACACATGCAAGTGATGTAAAGACTGTGCTCCATTAAGCCCAGAGCCCAAAACATCATGTCTGTGCAGGGCACCTGGGCAATGCTTTTATGTCTGTCTATTGCACAATGTCACACTTCTTCTCAATGGCAGACCCCTGCTGCCCAGTTCTGTATGGTGAAACGAGACAGTCCACGAAATGGATGTCCACAGAAAGTTGAGGAATGTTCCTGTGTCCTCACTCAGGTTGATCCTTGCATTGCAAAGCCTCGTGGTACCTCCTCTACATCTTCTCCACCGACACATGTAGTCACACGATGAATACGCGCTACAACTCACATCATGCAATCCAGATCATCTTACCACATGGTGGCGGAACGAGGGGCAGGGGAGGCCCGCATGTCGACCAAGGTGGAGGAGGCTGAGGTGGCCCACAGCCAATGAAGCCTGGTAAAGTTTGGTCCATAGGGCAGGGCATGCAGGTGGGCCGAGGAAACCCTCTCACATCCGGACCCACCTGCAGACAGACAGGAAAATAGTTTGGTGAGACAGACAGAAGTTGTAACACCAAGAGATGAAACCCAAAGAAAGAGCTCTCAGCATCTGCCTCCTTCTCCAATACCACGTTCCAGCAGAGCCGCATCCGTGCTAGAGAACTTGACCCCTCCCCACTGCTGCCAACTATAACAAGGGGGGAGAGGGGAATGGATATTACAGGAATAACCTACTGTCACCAAACATCACTAACCATGTCTGCCAATGGTCACTAGCAAGAAGTAGCATCTTCAAAGATGAAAAAGGAGCATGGCAAACTAGTGAAGGCAGGACACTCCAGACACGGAGGCATCGGGATCCTGGACAACACTTCATCTTTCCTCCTCAACCACACAGAATATTTTGGTTTGTTAACAAGAGAGAGAATGTGATGAAACTGCCCTTTCTTCTCAGGAATCCGAGCCACTCGAGGTGAATCCTTTGCCTGCAAGCCCCTGACTGTCCCCACGCTGCCTCACTTCCTGACACAAGGGTCTTCTGCTCTCTGCAGTTTCTGGCCATGGCCACAAACACGCTTGAGGAATTAGGGGCCTGTGATCTGACAGGGGAATTGGAAAAGTGTTTTCCAAAAGGAACGTGATACCAATAACCCTTCTATAACTCAGCAGCTGTGCTTATCTTAAAACACAGTCACTCGGACATTTCAGCACACTGAGTTCCAGAGTAATTTTGTCCAATAGGAAATTAAGATGGGAAGCATAAGTTAGGGAATCCACAAAACTGTATATGCTTTCCGATGGAAAACTCGAAAACGTGTGATGAGAGAAGAAACCTGCTCTCACTGTGACTTCGGACCAAACGACCTGCTCCTAGAAGCCCAACCGAAGGGCTTGTGGGGCACCGGTCATGCAGATAATCGCTAACATCCCCCCTTCAGAAAGTGTGTGTCACAGTGTGTTTTGCGACACGACACTAACAGCTCTGATCATGCAAAATAGTTGTGGAAAGGGTACAAGGAGAGGGATTCTGTATAGCACGTTTACCAGCAGAAGTAAAACAGGGATGACTTACGAAACATGGCCTATCTAAGCACATTCCAAACCGCAAAGCAGATAATAAAAAATGCACGGAGAGCTTCCCCTAGTTTCCAGTCGTGAGGATGACCACAGACCTTGTCACAGGTTAATCATCTAACCGCAATACGAACACAATACGTATCGCACCTGTACATACCCCAGTGGGAATCAGGCAGCCCAGAGACTTCAGTGTGCAGTGAGCTGTCAGCTTCCTTGAGTTATTTCCCCCACGTGCGCTATGGGTGAGCAGGGGTACACAAACACACACACACACACACACAAACACACACAAGACACACACAGAGTGAGTGTTCTGCCATCCTTCACCTCTAACCACCTGTGGCTTTGGGAGAGGCCCCCAAAGATGATGATTTGTAACGGAGAAGCCTGTCAGCCCCTGCGTGAACTGCTTGTATTTGAGAGGTGAACGACGCCACAGACAAACTGGATGACCCACCCAACAGACACAAGGCCAGGACACGGTGCTGCCCAGACAGGAACAGGATTCCAGAAATGGTTACAACTGGAAACAGCCACCGTATTTACCTTGTCCTTCTCTGGGTCCTTCTTGGGCACGGTGCCACCTTTGTCCCCTTGAGCGCCACAGGTTTCTGAATTGGACCGAGGCCCTAGAAGAGACAGAGGTGGATTCAGACGGGTGTTGGCCACGCAAGATTCAAGCCAAAGCTCTACACCTGCCCCAGCCTGTTCTACTCTCCCACTCTCAGGTCCCTTCCAGATGCAGAGCGTTTCTCATAGGTCTCCGCTGACCTCTGTGGACAAAGGAGAGACCAGTCCCTCACCCTTGGGGATATGACCACTCCGCACAGTAGAGATGATTTCAGAACTAATCAATAACGCTGGACAACTGGGGCCTCCACACATGCAAGTGATGTAAAGACTGTGCTCCATTAAGCCCAGAGCCCAAAACATCATGTCTGTGCAGGGCACCTGGGCAATGCTTTTATGTCTGTCTATTGCACAATGTCACACTTCTTCTCAATGGCAGACCCCTGCTGCCCAGTTCTGTATGGTGAAACGAGACAGTCCACGAAATGGATGTCCACAGAAAGTTGAGGAATGTTCCTGTGTCCTCACTCAGGTTGATCCTTGCATTGCAAAGCCTCGTGGTACCTCCTCTACATCTTCTCCACCGACACATGTAGTCACACGATGAATACGCGCTACAACTCACATCATGCAATCCAGATCATCTTACCACATGGTGGCGGAACGAGGGGCAGGGGAGGCCCGCATGTCGACCAAGGTGGAGGAGGCTGAGGTGGCCCACAGCCAATGAAGCCTGGTAAAGTTTGGTCCATAGGGCAGGGCATGCAGGTGGGCCGAGGAAACCCTCTCACATCCGGACCCACCTGCAGACAGACAGGAAAATAGTTTGGTGAGACAGACAGAAGTTGTAACACCAAGAGATGAAACCCAAAGAAAGAGCTCTCAGCATCTGCCTCCTTCTCCAATACCACGTTCCAGCAGAGCCGCATCCGTGCTAGAGCACTTGACCCCTCCCCACTGCTGCCAACTATAACAAGGGGGGAGAGGGGAATGGATATTACAGGAATAACCTACTGTCACCAAACATCACTAACCATGTCTGCCAATGGTCACTAGCAAGAAGTAGCATCTTCAAAGATGAAAAAGGAGCATGGCAAACTAGTGAAGGCAGGACACTCCAGACACGGAGGCATCGGGATCCTGGACAACACTTCATCTTTCCTCCTCAACCACACAGAATATTTTGGTTTGTTAACAAGAGAGAGAATGTGATGAAACTGCCCTTTCTTCTCAGGAATCCGAGCCACTCGAGGTGAATCCTTTGCCTGCAAGCCCCTGACTGTCCCCACGCTGCCTCACTTCCTGACACAAGGGTCTTCTGCTCTCTGCAGTTTCTGGCCATGGCCACAAACACACTTGAGGAATTAGGGGCCTGTGATCTGACAGGGGAATTGGAAAAGTGTTTTCCAAAAGGAACGTGATACCAATAACCCTTCTATAACTCAGCAGCTGTGCTTATCTTAAAACACAGTCACTCGGACATTTCAGCACACTGAGTTCCAGAGTAATTTTGTCCAATAGGAAATTAAGATGGGAAGCATAAGTTAGGGAATCCACAAAACTGTATATGCTTTCCGATGGAAAACTCGAAAACGTGTGATGAGAGAAGAAACCTGCTCTCACTGTGACTTCGGACCAAACGACCTGCTCCTAGAAGCCCAACCGAAGGGCTTGTGGGGCACCGGTCATGCAGATAATCGCTAACATCCCCCCTTCAGAAAGTGTGTGTCACAGTGTGTTTTGCGACACGACACTAACAGCTCTGATCATGCAAAATAGTTGTGGAAAGGGTACAAGGAGAGGGATTCTGTATAGCACGTTTACCAGCAGAAGTAAAACAGGGATGACTTACGAAACATGGCCTATCTAAGCACATTCCAAACCGCAAAGCAGATAATAAAAAATGCACGGAGAGCTTCCCCTAGTTTCCAGTCGTGAGGATGACCACAGACCTTGTCACAGGTTAATCATCTAACCGCAATACGAACACAATACGTATCGCACCTGTACATACCCCAGTGGGAATCAGGCAGCCCAGAGACTTCAATGTGCAGTGAGCTGTCAGCTTCCTTGAGTTATTTCCCCCACGTGCGCTATGGGTGAGCAGGGGTACACAAACACACACACACACACACACAAACACACACAAGACACACACACAGTGAGTGTTCTGCCATCCTTCACCTCTAACCACCTGTGGCTTTGGGAGAGGCCCCCAAAGATGATGATTTGTAACGGAGAAGCCTGTCAGCCCCTGCGTGAACTGCTTGTATTTGAGAGGTGAACGACGCCACAGACAAACTGGATGACCCACCCAACAGACACAAGGCCAGGACACGGTGCTGCCCAGACAGGAACAGGATTCCAGAAATGGTTACAACTGGAAACAGCCACCGTATTTACCTTGTCCTTCTCTGGGTCCTTCTTGGGCACGGTGCCACCTTTGTCCCCTTGAGCGCCACAGGTTTCTGAATTGGACCGAGGCCCTAGAAGAGACAGAGGTGGATTCAGACGGGTGTTGGCCACGCAAGATTCAAGCCAAAGCTCTACACCTGCCCCAGCCTGTTCTACTCTCCCACTCTCAGGTCCCTTCCAGATGCAGAGCGTTTCTCACAGGTCTCCGCTGACCTCTGTGGACAAAGGAGAGACCAGTCCCTCACCCTTGGGGATATGACCACTCCGCACAGTAGAGATGATTTCAGAACTAATCAATAACGCTGGACAACTGGGGCCTCCACACATGCAAGTGATGTAAAGACTGTGCTCCATTAAGCCCAGAGCCCAAAACATCATGTCTGTGCAGGGCACCTGGGCAATGCTTTTATGTCTGTCTATTGCACAATGTCACACTTCTTCTCAATGGCAGACCGCTGCTGCCCAGTTCTGTATGGTGAAACGAGACAGTCCACGAAATGGATGTCCACAGAAAGTTGAGGAATGTTCCTGTGTCCTCACTCAGGTTGATCCTTGCATTGCAAAGCCTCGTGGTACCTCCTCTACATCTTCTCCACCGACACATGTAGTCACACAATGAATACGCGCTACAACTCACATCATACAATCCAGATCATCTTACCACATGGTGGCGGAACGAGGGGCAGGGGAGGCCCGCATGTCGACCAAGGTGGAGGAGGCTGAGGTGGCCCACAGCCAATGAAGCCTGGTAAAGTTTGGTCCATAGGGCAGGGCATGCAGGTGGGCCGAGGAAACCCTCTCACATCCGGACCCACCTGCAGACAGACAGGAAAATAGTTTGGTGAGACAGACAGAAGTTGTAACACCAAGAGATGAAACCCAAAGAAAGAGCTCTCAGCATCTGCCTCCTTCTCCAATACCACGTTCCAGCAGAGCCGCATCCGTGCTAGAGAACTTGACCCCTCCCCACTGCTGCCAACTATAACAAGGGGGGAGAGGGGAATGGATATTACAGGAATAACCTACTGTCACCAAACATCACTAACCATGTCTGCCAATGGTCACTAGCAAGAAGTAGCATCTTCAAAGATGAAAAAGGAGCATGGCAAACTAGTGAAGGCAGGACACTCCAGACACGGAGGCATCGGGATCCTGGACAACACTTCATCTTTCCTCCTCAACCACACAGAATATTTTGGTTTGTTAACAAGAGAGAGAATGTGATGAAACTGCCCTTTCTTCTCAGGAATCCGAGCCACTCGAGGTGAATCCTTTGCCTGCAAGCCCCTGACTGTCCCCACGCTGCCTCACTTCCTGACACAAGGGTCTTCTGCTCTCTGCAGTTTCTGGCCATGGCCACAAACACACTTGAGGAATTAGGGGCCTGTGATCTGACAGGGGAATTGGAAAAGTGTTTTCCAAAAGGAACGTGATACCAATAACCCTTCTATAACTCAGCAGCTGTGCTTATCTTAAAACACAGTCACTCGGACATTTCAGCACACTGAGTTCCAGAGTAATTTAGTCCAATAGGAAATTAAGATGGGAAGCATAAATTAGAGAATCCACAAAACTGTATATGCTTTCCGATGGAAAACTCGAGAACGTGTGATGAGAGAAGAAACCTGCTCTCACTGTGACTTCGGACCAAACGACCTGCTCCTAGAAGCCCAACCGAAGGGCTTGTGGGGCACCGGTCATGCAGATAATCGCTAACATCCCCCCTTCAGAAAGTGTGTGTCACAGTGTGTTTTGCGACACGACTCTAACAGCTCTGATCATGCAAAATAGTTGTGGAAAGGGTACAAGGAGAGGGATTCTGTATAGCACGTTTACCAGCAGAAGTAAAACAGGGATGACTTACGAAACATGGCCTATCTAAGCACATTCCAAACCGCAAAGCAGATAATAAAAAATGCACGGAGAGCTTCCCCTAGTTTCCAGTCGTGAGGATGACCACAGACCTTGTCACAGGTTAATCATCTAACCGCAATACGAACACAATACGTATCGCACCTGTACATACCCCAGTGGGAATCAGGCAGCCCAGAGACTTCAGTGTGCAGTGAGCTGTCAGCTTCCTTGAGTTATTTCCCCCACGTGCGCTATGGGTGAGCACGGGTACACAAACACACACACAAACACACACACACACACACACACACACACACAAACACACACAACACACACACAGTGAGTGTTCTGCCATCCTTCACCTCTAACCACCTGTGGCTTTGGGAGAGGCCCCGAAAGATGATGATTTGTAACGGAGAAGCCTGTCAGCCCCTGCGTGAACTGCTTGTATTTGAGAGGTGAACGACGCCACAGACAAACTGGATGACCCACCCAACAGACACAAGGCCAGGACACGGTGCTGCCCAGACAGGAACAGGATTCCAGAAATGGTTACAACTGGAAACAGCCACCGTATTTACCTTGTCCTTCTCTGGGTCCTTCTTGGGCACGGTGCCACCTTTGTCCCCTTGAGCGCCACAGGTTTCTGAATTGGACCGAGGCCCTAGAAGAGACAGAGGTGGATTCAGACGGGTGTTGGCCACGCAAGATTCAAGCCAAAGCTCTACACCTGCCCCAGCCTGTTCTACTCTCCCACTCTCAGGTCCCTTCCAGATGCAGAGCGTTTCTCACAGGTCTCCGCTGACCTCTGTGGACAAAGGAGAGACCAGTCCCTCACCCTTGGGGATATGACCACTCCGCACAGTAGAGATGATTTCAGAACTAATCAATAACGCTGGACAACTGGGGCCTCCACACATGCAAGTGATGTAAAGACTGTGCTCCATTAAGCCCAGAGCCCAAAACATCATGTCTGTGCAGGGCACCTGGGCAATGCTTTTATGTCTGTCTATTGCACAATGTCACACTTCTTCTCAATGGCAGACCGCTGCTGCCCAGTTCTGTATGGTGAAACGAGACAGTCCACGAAATGGATGTCCACAGAAAGTTGAGGAATGTTCCTGTGTCCTCACTCAGGTTGATCCTTGCATTGCAAAGCCTCGTGGTACCTCCTCTACATCTTCTCCACCGACACATGTAGTCACACGATGAATACGCGCTACAACTCACATCATACAATCCAGATCATCTTACCACATGGTGGCGGAACGAGGGGCAGGGGAGGCCCGCATGTCGACCAAGGTGGAGGAGGCTGAGGTGGCCCACAGCCAATGAAGCCTGGTAAAGTTTGGTCCATAGGGCAGGGCATGCAGGTGGGCCGAGGAAACCCTCTCACATCCGGACCCACCTGCAGACAGACAGGAAAATAGTTTGGTGAGACAGACAGAAGTTGTAACACCAAGAGATGAAACCCAAAGAAAGAGCTCTCAGCATCTGCCTCCTTCTCCGATACCACGTTCCAGCAGAGCCGCATCCGTGCTAGAGAACTTGACCCCTCCCCACTGCTGCCAACTATAACAAGGGGGGAGAGGGGAATGGATATTACAGGAATAACCTACTGTCACCAAACATCACTAACCATGTCTGCCAATGGTCACTAGCAAGAAGTAGCATCTTCAAAGATGAAAAAGGAGCATGGCAAACTAGTGAAGGCAGGACACTCCAGACACGGAGGCATCGGGATCCTGGACAACACTTCATCTTTCCTCCTCAACCACACAGAATATTTTGGTTTGTTAACAAGAGAGAGAATGTGATGAAACTGCCCTTTCTTCTCAGGAATCCGAGCCACTCGAGGTGAATCCTTTGCCTGCAAGCCCCTGACTGTCCCCACGCTGCCTCACTTCCTGACACAAGGGTCTTCTGCTCTCTGCAGTTTCTGGCCATGGCCACAAACACACTTGAGGAATTAGGGGCCTGTGATCTGACAGGGGAATTGGAAAAGTGTTTTCCAAAAGGAACGTGATACCAATAACCCTTCTATAACTCAGCAGCTGTGCTTATCTTAAAACACAGTCACTCGGACATTTCAGCACACTGAGTTCCAGAGTAATTTAGTCCAATAGGAAATTAAGATGGGAAGCATAAATTAGAGAATCCACAAAACTGTATATGCTTTCCGATGGAAAACTCGAGAACGTGTGATGAGAGAAGAAACCTGCTCTCACTGTGACTTCGGACCAAACGACCTGCTCCTAGAAGCCCAACCGAAGGGCTTGTGGGGCACCGGTCATGCAGATAATCGCTAACATCCCCCCTTCAGAAAGTGTGTGTCACAGTGTGTTTTGCGACACGACTCTAACAGCTCTGATCATGCAAAATAGTTGTGGAAAGGGTACAAGGAGAGGGATTCTGTATAGCACGTTTACCAGCAGAAGTAAAACAGGGATGACTTACGAAACATGGCCTATCTAAGCACATTCCAAACCGCAAAGCAGATAATAAAAAATGCACGGAGAGCTTCCCCTAGTTTCCAGTCGTGAGGATGACCACAGACCTTGTCACAGGTTAATCATCTAACCGCAATACGAACACAATACGTATCGCACCTGTACATACCCCAGTGGGAATCAGGCAGCCCAGAGACTTCAGTGTGCAGTGAGCTGTCAGCTTCCTTGAGTTATTTCCCCCACGTGCGCTATGGGTGAGCAGGGGTACACACACACACACACACACACACACACACACACAAACACACACAAGACACACACACAGTGAGTGTTCTGCCATCCTTCACCTCTAACCACCTGTGGCTTTGGGAGAGGCCCCCAAAGATGATGATTTGTAACGGAGAAGCCTGTCAGCCCCTGCGTGAACTGCTTGTATTTGAGAGGTGAACGACGCCACAGACAAACTGGATGACACACCCAACAGACACAAGGCCAGGACACGGTGCTGCCCAGACAGGAACAGGATTCCAGAAATGGTTACAACTGGAAACAGCCACCGTATTTACCTTGTCCTTCTCTGGGTCCTTCTTGGGCACGGTGCCACCTTTGTCCCCTTGAGCGCCACAGGTTTCTGAATTGGACCGAGGCCCTAGAAGAGACAGAGGTGGATTCAGACGGGTGTTGGCCACGCAAGATTCAAGCCAAAGCTCTACACCTGCCCCAGCCTGTTCTACTCTCCCACTCTCAGGTCCCTTCCAGATGCAGAGCATTTCTCACAGGTCTCCGCTGACCTCTGTGGACAAAGGAGAGACCAGTCCCTCACCCTTGGGGATATGACCACTCCGCACAGTAGAGATGATTTCAGAACTAATCAATAACGCTGGACAACTGGGGCCTCCACACATGCAAGTGATGTAAAGACTGTGCTCCATTAAGCCCAGAGCCCAAAACATCATGTCTGTGCAGGGCACCTGGGCAATGCTTTTATGTCTGTCTATTGCACAATGTCACACTTCTTCTCAATGGCAGACCCCTGCTGCCCAGTTCTGTATGGTGAAACGAGACAGTCCACGAAATGGATGTCCACAGAAAGTTGAGGAATGTTCCTGTGTCCTCACTCAGGTTGATCCTTGCATTGCAAAGCCTCGTGGTACCTCCTCTACATCTTCTCCACCGACACATGTAGTCACACGATGAATACGCGCTACAACTCACATCATACAATCCAGATCATCTTACCACATGGTGGCGGAACGAGGGGCAGGGGAGGCCCGCATGTCGACCAAGGTGGAGGAGGCTGAGGTGGCCCACAGCCAATGAAGCCTGGTAAAGTTTGGTCCATAGGGCAGGGCATGCAGGTGGGCTGAGGAAACCCTCTCACATCCGGACCCACCTGCAGACAGACAGGAAAATAGTTTGGTGAGACAGACAGAAGTTGTAACACCAAGAGATGAAACCCAAAGAAAGAGCTCTCAGCATCTGCCTCCTTCTCCGATACCACGTTCCAGCAGAGCCGCATCCGTGCTAGAGAACTTGACCCCTCCCCACTGCTGCCAACTATAACAAGGGGGGAGAGGGGAATGGATATTACAGGAATAACCTACTGTCACCAAACATCACTAACCATGTCTGCCAATGGTCACTAGCAAGAAGTAGCATCTTCAAAGATGAAAAAGGAGCATGGCAAACTAGTGAAGGCAGAACACTCCAGACACGGAGGCATCGGGATCCTGGACAACACTTCATCTTTCCTCCTCAACCACACAGAATATTTTGGTTTGTTAACAAGAGAGAGAATGTGATGAAACTGCCCTTTCTTCTCAGGAATCCGAGCCACTCGAGGTGAATCCTTTGCCTGCAAGCCCCTGACTGTCCCCACGCTGCCTCACTTCCTGACACAAGGGTCTTCTGCTCTCTGCAGTTTCTGGCCATGGCCACAAACACACTTGAGGAATTAGGGGCCTGTGATCTGACAGGGGAATTGGAAAAGTGTTTTCCAAAAGGAACGTGATACCAATAACCCTTCTATAACTCAGCAGCTGTGCTTATCTTAAAACACAGTCACTCGGACATTTCAGCACACTGAGTTCCAGAGTAATTTTGTCCAATAGGAAATTAAGATGGGAAGCATAAGTTAGAGAATCCACAAAACTGTATATGCTTTCCGATGGAAAACTCGAGAACGTGTGATGAGAGAAGAAACCTGCTCTCACCGTGACTTCGGACCAAACGACCTGCTCCTAGAAGCCCAACCGAAGGGCTTGTGGGGCACCGGTCATGCAGATAATCGCTAACATCCCCCCTTCAGAAAGTGTGTGTCACAGTGTGTTTTGCGACACGACACTAACAGCTCTGATCATGCAAAATAGTTGTGGAAAGGGTACAAGGAGAGGGATTCTGTATAGCACGTTTACCAGCAGAAGTAAAACAGGGATGACTTACGAAACATGGCCTATCTAAGCACATTCCAAACCGCAAAGCAGATAATAAAAAATGCACGGAGAGCTTCCCCTAGTTTCCAGTCGTGAGGATGACCACAGACCTTGTCACAGGTTAATCATCTAACCGCAATACGAACACAATACATATCGCACCTGTACATACCCCAGTGGGAATCAGGCAGCCCAGAGACTTCAGTGTGCAGTGAGCTGTCAGCTTCCTTGAGTTATTTCCCCCACGTGCGCTATGGGTGAGCACGGGTACACAAACACACACACAAACACACACACACACACACACACACACACACAAACACACACAAGACACACACACAGTGAGTGTTCTGCCATCCTTCACCTCTAACCACCTGTGGCTTTGGGAGAGGCCCCGAAAGATGATGATTTGTAACGGAGAAGCCTGTCAGCCCCTGCGTGAACTGCTTGTATTTGAGAGGTGAACGACGCCACAGACAAACTGGATGACCCACCCAACAGACACAAGGCCAGGACACGGTGCTGCCCAGACAGGAACAGGATTCCAGAAATGGTTACAACTGGAAACAGCCACCGTATTTACCTTGTCCTTCTCTGGGTCCTTCTTGGGCACGGTGCCACCTTTGTCCCCTTGAGCGCCACAGGTTTCTGAATTGGACCGAGGCCCTAGAAGAGACAGAGGTGGATTCAGACGGGTGTTGGCCACGCAAGATTCAAGCCAAAGCTCTACACCTGCCCCAGCCTGTTCTACTCTCCCACTCTCAGGTCCCTTCCAGATGCAGAGCGTTTCTCACAGGTCTCCGCTGACCTCTGTGGACAAAGGAGAGACCAGTCCCTCACCCTTGGGGATATGACCACTCCGCACAGTAGAGATGATTTCAGAACTAATCAATAACGCTGGACAACTGGGGCCTCCACACATGCAAGTGATGTAAAGACTGTGCTCCATTAAGCCCAGAGCCCAAAACATCATGTCTGTGCAGGGCACCTGGGCAATGCTTTTATGTCTGTCTATTGCACAATGTCACACTTCTTCTCAATGGCAGACCGCTGCTGCCCAGTTCTGTATGGTGAAACGAGACAGTCCACGAAATGGATGTCCACAGAAAGTTGAGGAATGTTCCTGTGTCCTCACTCAGGTTGATCCTTGCATTGCAAAGCCTCGTGGTACCTCCTCTACATCTTCTCCACCGACACATGTAGTCACACGATGAATACGCGCTACAACTCACATCATACAATCCAGATCATCTTACCACATGGTGGCGGAACGAGGGGCAGGGGAGGCCCGCATGTCGACCAAGGTGGAGGAGGCTGAGGTGGCCCACAGCCAATGAAGCCTGGTAAAGTTTGGTCCATAGGGCAGGGCATGCAGGTGGGCCGAGGAAACCCTCTCACATCCGGACCCACCTGCAGACAGACAGGAAAATAGTTTGGTGAGACAGACAGAAGTTGTAACACCAAGAGATGAAACCCAAAGAAAGAGCTCTCAGCATCTGCCTCCTTCTCCAATACCACGTTCCAGCAGAGCCGCATCCGTGCTAGAGAACTTGACCCCTCCCCACTGCTGCCAACTATAACAAGGGGGGAGAGGGGAATGGATATTACAGGAATAACCTACTGTCACCAAACATCACTAACCATGTCTGCCAATGGTCACTAGCAAGAAGTAGCATCTTCAAAGATGAAAAAGGAGCATGGCAAACTAGTGAAGGCAGGACACTCCAGACACGGAGGCATCGGGATCCTGGACAACACTTCATCTTTCCTCCTCAACCACACAGAATATTTTGGTTTGTTAACAAGAGAGAGAATGTGATGAAACTGCCCTTTCTTCTCAGGAATCCGAGCCACTCGAGGTGAATCCTTTGCCTGCAAGCCCCTGACTGTCCCCACGCTGCCTCACTTCCTGACACAAGGGTCTTCTGCTCTCTGCAGTTTCTGGCCATGGCCACAAACACACTTGAGGAATTAGGGGCCTGTGATCTGACAGGGGAATTGGAAAAGTGTTTTCCAAAAGGAACGTGATACCAATAACCCTTCTATAACTCAGCAGCTGTGCTTATCTTAAAACACAGTCACTCGGATATTTCAGCACACTGAGTTCCAGAGTAATTTAGTCCAATAGGAAATTAAGATGGGAAGCATAAGTTAGAGAATCCACAAAACTGTATATGCTTTCCGATGGAAAACTCGAGAACGTGTGATGAGAGAAGAAACCTGCTCTCACTGTGACTTCGGACCAAACGACCTGCTCCTAGAAGCCCAACCGAAGGGCTTGTGGGGCACCGGTCATGCAGATAATCGCTAACATCCCCCCTTCAGAAAGTGTGTGTCACAGTGTGTTTTGCGACACGACACTAACAGCTCTGATCATGCAAAATAGTTGTGGAAAGGGTACAAGGAGAGGGATTCTGTATAGCACGTTTACCAGCAGAAGTAAAACAGGGATGACTTACGAAACATGGCCTATCTAAGCACATTCCAAACCGCAAAGCAGATAATAAAAAATGCACGGAGAGCTTCCCCTAGTTTCCAGTCGTGAGGATGACCACAGACCTTGTCACAGGTTAATCATCTAACCGCAATACGAACACAATACGTATCGCACCTGTACATACCCCAGTGGGAATCAGGCAGCCCAGAGACTTCAGTGTGCAGTGAGCTGTCAGCTTCCTTGAGTTATTTCCCCCACGTGCGCTATGGGTGAGCAGGGGTACACAAACACACACACACACACACACACACACACACACAAACACACACAAGACACACACACAGTGAGTGTTCTGCCATCCTTCACCGCTAACCACCTGTGGCTTTGGGAGAGGCCCCCAAAGATGATGATTTGTAACGGAGAAGCCTGTCAGCCCCTGCGTGAACTGCTTGTATTTGAGAGGTGAACGACGCCACAGACAAACTGGATGACCCACCCAACAGACACAAGGCCAGGACACGGTGCTGCCCAGACAGGAACAGGATTCCAGAAATGGTTACAACTGGAAACAGCCACCGTATTTACCTTGTCCTTCTCTGGGTCCTTCTTGGGCACGGTGCCACCTTTGTCCCCTTGAGCGCCACAGGTTTCTGAATTGGACCGAGGCCCTAGAAGAGACAGAGGTGGATTCAGACGGGTGTTGGCCACGCAAGATTCAAGCCAAAGCTCTACACCTGCCCCAGCCTGTTCTACTCTCCCACTCTCAGGTCCCTTCCAGATGCAGAGCATTTCTCACAGGTCTCCGCTGACCTCTGTGGACAAAGGAGAGACCAGTCCCTCACCCTTGGGGATATGACCACTCCGCACAGTAGAGATGATTTCAGAACTAATCAATAACGCTGGACAACTGGGGCCTCCACACATGCAAGTGATGTAAAGACTGTGCTCCATTAAGCCCAGAGCCCAAAACATCATGTCTGTGCAGGGCACCTGGGCAATGCTTTTATGTCTGTCTATTGCACAATGTCACACTTCTTCTCAATGGCAGACCCCTGCTGCCCAGTTCTGTATGGTGAAACGAGACAGTCCACGAAATGGATGTCCACAGAAAGTTGAGGAATGTTCCTGTGTCCTCACTCAGGTTGATCCTTGCATTGCAAAGCCTCGTGGTACCTCCTCTACATCTTCTCCACCGACACATGTAGTCACACGATGAATACGCGCTACAACTCACATCATGCAATCCAGATCATCTTACCACATGGTGGCGGAACGAGGGGCAGGGGAGGCCCGCATGTCGACCAAGGTGGAGGAGGCTGAGGTGGCCCACAGCCAATGAAGCCTGGTAAAGTTTGGTCCATAGGGCAGGGCATGCAGGTGGGCTGAGGAAACCCTCTCACATCCGGACCCACCTGCAGACAGACAGGAAAATAGTTTGGTGAGACAGACAGAAGTTGTAACACCAAGAGATGAAACCCAAAGAAAGAGCTCTCAGCATCTGCCTCCTTCTCCGATACCACGTTCCAGCAGAGCCGCATCCGTGCTAGAGAACTTGACGCCTCCCCACTGCTGCCAACTATAACAAGGGGGGAGAGGGGAATGGATATTACAGGAATAACCTACTGTCACCAAACATCACTAACCATGTCTGCCAATGGTCACTAGCAAGAAGTAGCATCTTCAAAGATGAAAAAGGAGCATGGCAAACTAGTGAAGGCAGGACACTCCAGACACGGAGGCATCGGGATCCTGGACAACACTTCATCTTTCCTCCTCAACCACACGGAATATTTTGGTTTGTTAACAAGAGAGAGAATGTGATGAAACTGCCCTTTCTTCTCAGGAATCCGAGCCACTCGAGGTGAATCCTTTGCCTGCAAGCCCCTGACTGTCCCCACGCTGCCTCACTTCCTGACACAAGGGTCTTCTGCTCTCTGCAGTTTCTGGCCATGGCCACAAACACACTTGAGGAATTAGGGGCCTGTGATCTGACAGGGGAATTGGAAAAGTGTTTTCCAAAAGGAACGTGATACCAATAACCCTTCTATAACTCAGCAGCTGTGCTTATCTTAAAACACAGTCACTCGGACATTTCAGCACACTGAGTTCCAGAGTAATTTTGTCCAATAGGAAATTAAGATGGGAAGCATAAGTTAGAGAATCCACAAAACTGTATATGCTTTCCGATGGAAAACTCGAGAACGTGTGATGAGAGAAGAAACCTGCTCTCACTGTGACTTCGGACCAAACGACCTGCTCCTAGAAGCCCAACCGAAGGGCTTGTGGGGCACCGGTCATGCAGATAATCGCTAACATCCCCCCTTCAGAAAGTGTGTGTCACAGTGTGTTTTGCGACACGACACTAACAGCTCTGATCATGCAAAATAGTTGTGGAAAGGGTACAAGGAGAGGGATTCTGTATAGCACGTTTACCAGCAGAAGTAAAACAGGGATGACTTACGAAACATGGCCTATCTAAGCACATTCCAAACCGCAAAGCAGATAATAAAAAATGCACGGAGAGCTTCCCCTAGTTTCCAGTCGTGAGGATGACCACAGACCTTGTCACAGGTTAATCATCTAACCGCAATACGAACACAATAGGTATCGCACCTATGTGTACATACCCCAGTGGCAATCAGGCAGCCCAGAGACTTCAGTGTGCAGTGAGCTGTCAGCTTCCTTGAGTTATTTCCCCCACGTGCGCTATGGGTGAGCAGGGGTACACAAAGACACACACACACACACACACACACACACAAACACACACAAGACACACACACAGTGAGTGTTCTGCCATCCTTCACCGCTAACCACCTGTGGCTTTGGGAGAGGCCCCCAAAGATGATGATTTGTAACGGAGAAGCCTGTCAGCCCCTGCGTGAACTGCTTGTATTTGAGAGGTGAACGACGCCACAGACAAACTGGATGACCCACCCAACAGACACAAGGCCAGGACACGGTGCTGCCCAGACAGGAACAGGATTCCAGAAATGGTTACAACTGGAAACAGCCACCGTATTTACCTTGTCCTTCTCTGGGTCCTTCTTGGGCACGGTGCCACCTTTGTCCCCTTGAGCGCCACAGGTTTCTGAATTGGACCGAGGCCCTAGAAGAGACAGAGGTGGATTCAGACGGGTGTTGGCCACGCAAGATTCAAGCCAAAGCTCTACACCTGCCCCAGCCTGTTCTACTCTCCCACTCTCAGGTCCCTTCCAGATGCAGAGCATTTCTCACAGGTCTCCGCTGACCTCTGTGGACAAAGGAGAGACCAGTCCCTCACCCTTGGGGATATGACCACTCCGCACAGTAGAGATGATTTCAGAACTAATCAATAACGCTGGACAACTGGGGCCTCCACACATGCAAGTGATGTAAAGACTGTGCTCCATTAAGCCCAGAGCCCAAAACATCATGTCTGTGCAGGGCACCTGGGCAATGCTTTTATGTCTGTCTATTGCACAATGTCACACTTCTTCTCAATGGCAGACCCCTGCTGCCCAGTTCTGTATGGTGAAACGAGACAGTCCACGAAATGGATGTCCACAGAAAGTTGAGGAATGTTCCTGTGTCCTCACTCAGGTTGATCCTTGCATTGCAAAGCCTCGTGGTACCTCCTCTACATCTTCTCCACCGACACATGTAGTCACACGATGAATACGCGCTACAACTCACATCATGCAATCCAGATCATCTTACCACATGGTGGCGGAACGAGGGGCAGGGGAGGCCCGCATGTCGACCAAGGTGGAGGAGGCTGAGGTGGCCCACAGCCAATGAAGCCTGGTAAAGTTTGGTCCATAGGGCAGGGCATGCAGGTGGGCTGAGGAAACCCTCTCACATCCGGACCCACCTGCAGACAGACAGGAAAATAGTTTGGTGAGACAGACAGAAGTTGTAACACCAAGAGATGAAACCCAAAGAAAGAGCTCTCAGCATCTGCCTCCTTCTCCGATACCACGTTCCAGCAGAGCCGCATCCGTGCTAGAGAACTTGACGCCTCCCCACTGCTGCCAACTATAACAAGGGGGGAGAGGGGAATGGATATTACAGGAATAACCTACTGTCACCAAACATCACTAACCATGTCTGCCAATGGTCACTAGCAAGAAGTAGCATCTTCAAAGATGAAAAAGGAGCATGGCAAACTAGTGAAGGCAGGACACTCCAGACACGGAGGCATCGGGATCCTGGACAACACTTCATCTTTCCTCCTCAACCACACGGAATATTTTGGTTTGTTAACAAGAGAGAGAATGTGATGAAACTGCCCTTTCTTCTCAGGAATCCGAGCCACTCGAGGTGAATCCTTTGCCTGCAAGCCCCTGACTGTCCCCACGCTGCCTCACTTCCTGACACAAGGGTCTTCTGCTCTCTGCAGTTTCTGGCCATGGCCACAAACACACTTGAGGAATTAGGGGCCTGTGATCTGACAGGGGAATTGGAAAAGTGTTTTCCAAAAGGAACGTGATACCAATAACCCTTCTATAACTCAGCAGCTGTGCTTATCTTAAAACACAGTCACTCGGACATTTCAGCACACTGAGTTCCAGAGTAATTTTGTCCAATAGGAAATTAAGATGGGAAGCATAAGTTAGAGAATCCACAAAACTGTATATGCTTTCCGATGGAAAACTCGAGAACGTGTGATGAGAGAAGAAACCTGCTCTCACTGTGACTTCGGACCAAACGACCTGCTCCTAGAAGCCCAACCGAAGGGCTTGTGGGGCACCGGTCATGCAGATAATCGCTAACATCCCCCCTTCAGAAAGTGTGTGTCACAGTGTGTTTTGCGACACGACACTAACAGCTCTGATCATGCAAAATAGTTGTGGAAAGGGTACAAGGAGAGGGATTCTGTATAGCACGTTTACCAGCAGAAGTAAAACAGGGATGACTTACGAAACATGGCCTATCTAAGCACATTCCAAACCGCAAAGCAGATAATAAAAAATGCACGGAGAGCTTCCCCTAGTTTCCAGTCGTGAGGATGACCACAGACCTTGTCACAGGTTAATCATCTAACCGCAATACGAACACAATAGGTATCGCACCTATGTGTACATACCCCAGTGGCAATCAGGCAGCCCAGAGACTTCAGTGTGCAGTGAGCTGTCAGCTTCCTTGAGTTATTTCCCCCACGTGCGCTATGGGTGAGCAGGGGTACACAAAGACACACACACACACACACACACACACACACACAAACACACACAAGACACACACACAGTGAGTGTTCTGCCATCCTTCACCGCTAACCACCTGTGGCTTTGGGAGAGGCCCCCAAAGATGATGATTTGTAACGGAGAAGCCTGTCAGCCCCTGCGTGAACTGCTTGTATTTGAGAGGTGAACGACGCCACAGACAAACTGGATGACCCACCCAACAGACACAAGGCCAGGACACGGTGCTGCCCAGACAGGAACAGGATTCCAGAAATGGTTACAACTGGAAACAGCCACCGTATTTACCTTGTCCTTCTCTGGGTCCTTCTTGGGCACGGTGCCACCTTTGTCCCCTTGAGCGCCACAGGTTTCTGAATTGGACCGAGGCCCTAGAAGAGACAGAGGTGGATTCAGACGGGTGTTGGCCACGCAAGATTCAAGCCAAAGCTCTACACCTGCCCCAGCCTGTTCTACTCTCCCACTCTCAGGTCCCTTCCAGATGCAGAGCATTTCTCACAGGTCTCCGCTGACCTCTGTGGACAAAGGAGAGACCAGTCCCTCACCCTTGGGGATATGACCACTCCGCACAGTAGAGATGATTTCAGAACTAATCAATAACGCTGGACAACTGGGGCCTCCACACATGCAAGTGATGTAAAGACTGTGCTCCATTAAGCCCAGAGCCCAAAACATCATGTCTGTGCAGGGCACCTGGGCAATGCTTTTATGTCTGTCTATTGCACAATGTCACACTTCTTCTCAATGGCAGACCCCTGCTGCCCAGTTCTGTATGGTGAAACGAGACAGTCCACGAAATGGATGTCCACAGAAAGTTGAGGAATGTTCCTGTGTCCTCACTCAGGTTGATCCTTGCATTGCAAAGCCTCGTGGTACCTCCTCTACATCTTCTCCACCGACACATGTAGTCACACGATGAATACGCGCTACAACTCACATCATGCAATCCAGATCATCTTACCACATGGTGGCGGAACGAGGGGCAGGGGAGGCCCGCATGTCGACCAAGGTGGAGGAGGCTGAGGTGGCCCACAGCCAATGAAGCCTGGTAAAGTTTGGTCCATAGGGCAGGGCATGCAGGTGGGCCGAGGAAACCCTCTCACATCCGGACCCACCTGCAGACAGACAGGAAAATAGTTTGGTGAGACAGACAGAAGTTGTAACACCAAGAGATGAAACCCAAAGAAAGAGCTCTCAGCATCTGCCTCCTTCTCCAATACCACGTTCCAGCAGAGCCGCATCCGTGCTAGAGAACTTGACCCCTCCCCACTGCTGCCAACTATAACAAGGGGGGAGAGGGGAATGGATATTACAGGAATAACCTACTGTCACCAAACATCACTAACCATGTCTGCCAATGGTCACTAGCAAGAAGTAGCATCTTCAAAGATGAAAAAGGAGCATGGCAAACTAGTGAAGGCAGGACACTCCAGACACGGAGGCATCGGGATCCTGGACAACACTTCATCTTTCCTCCTCAACCACACAGAATATTTTGGTTTGTTAACAAGAGAGAGAATGTGATGAAACTGCCCTTTCTTCTCAGGAATCCGAGCCACTCGAGGTGAATCCTTTGCCTGCAAGCCCCTGACTGTCCCCACGCTGCCTCACTTCCTGACACAAGGGTCTTCTGCTCTCTGCAGTTTCTGGCCATGGCCACAAACACACTTGAGGAATTAGGGGCCTGTGATCTGACAGGGGAATTGGAAAAGTGTTTTCCAAAAGGAACGTGATACCAATAACCCTTCTATAACTCAGCAGCTGTGCTTATCTTAAAACACAGTCACTCGGACATTTCAGCACACTGAGTTCCAGAGTAATTTTGTCCAATAGGAAATTAAGATGGGAAGCATAAGTTAGGGAATCCACAAAACTGTATATGCTTTCCGATGGAAAACTCGAGAACGTGTGATGAGAGAAGAAACCTGCTCTCACTGTGACTTCGGACCAAACGACCTGCTCCTAGAAGCCCAACCGAAGGGCTTGTGGGGCACCGGTCATGCAGATAATCGCTAACATCCCCCCTTCAGAAAGTGTGTGTCACAGTGTGTTTTGCGACACGACACTAACAGCTCTGATCATGCAAAATAGTTGTGGAAAGGGTACAAGGAGAGGGATTCTGTATAGCACGTTTACCAGCAGAAGTAAAACAGGGATGACTTACGAAACATGGCCTATCTAAGCACATTCCAAACCGCAAAGCAGATAATAAAAAATGCACGGAGAGCTTCCCCTAGTTTCCAGTCGTGAGGATGACCACAGACCTTGTCACAGGTTAATCATCTAACCGCAATACGAACACAATACGTATCGCACCTGTACATACCCCAGTGGGAATCAGGCAGCTCAGAGACTTCAGTGTGCAGTGAGCTGTCAGCTTCCTTGAGTTATTTCCCCCACGTGCACTATGGGTGAGCAGGGGTACACAAATACACACACACACACACACACAAACACACACAAGACACACACACACAGTGAGTGTTCTGCCATCCTTCACCTCTAAAACCTGTGGCTTTGGGAGAGGCCCCCAAAGATGATGATTTGTAACGGAGAAGCCTGTCAGCCCCTGGGTGAGCTGCTTGTATTTGAGAGGTGAACGACGCCACAGACAAACTGGATGACCCACCCAACAGACACAAGGCCAGGACAGGGTGTTGCTCAAAATTGGAAGTTTCTGAAAAAAGTGGAAAAGTCCACAGTAGTTACCTTGTACATCCCAGGGTCTCTGTTAGGCTCAGTGCCATTGTTCCTCATGGGAGCCCCACCAACTTCAGTATCAGACCAATGCCCTAGAATGCATGGAAGTGGATTCAGACTGACATTGACTGTGCAGAATTCAACCCAACCCTCCAAACCCTCCCCCACCACGTCCCACCCTCTCCCACTTTCGGGTCCCTTCTCAGACACAGAGCATTTCCCACATGTCTCTTCTGACCCCTGATGACAAGGGGGACACCCGCCCCTCCCCCTCGAGGAAGGGACCACCGTCCTCCACCTGCTTCAGGTGCTTTCATAGCTAAGGAAACAGCAGTAGACTGCTCCGGGGAAACCAGCTACAAATGAATAAACCCTCAAAATGAACAGCATGCATTCTTCCTCAAGCCACAGGCTCATGGTTCAATCTTTCAGTCTACAGATGAGGCCTAGCATGTGTGACTGGCTATTATGGAAATATTTAACAGAAGAAATGGAGTAGACTGATCGTATAGTCGGGAGCAAAGAAACAATAGGAGATTGAGAAGTAAAGCTGTGACATCATACTGAATAACATTACAGGAGTAAAATGCACACATCTCACTGATAAATGCAGTACTGCAGATTGCAAAGAAAACCAAAATAAAGGAACCTCCATAAAGAGTAAATAAATGACTTTTTTTCAAATAGTCTTTTTCTTTTCTCAAAAACTCTTTACCACTGAGTCAAGGTGGGAAGGAAGCTGGGGCTCATGACTCCTCCAGGCTCATCTCTTCAGTTGGGCGGTGGTGGGGGGCCGGGGAGGTTCTGCAGTGAGGGGACGGGCGTGAGCTCCGCCTGTCACAGGGACAGGTGCCCTGCTGCCTGGGGGAATCTGAGGAAAACACCCACCTGTCACCCCTTCAGACAACCTGCTGTCCGTAGGTACTGCTTGTGATTCTCTCCAGGACACACAATGACCACCCACAGGAATGGGAAGGACACCGTGTGCTTTCCCAGCAGAAGTCAGGCTGCCCTGTTTCACAGCGCGCTCCCTACCTCTCCGTGGAGGGCTCCACATCTCAGGTCTTCCCAGCATCACTTCCTGCCTCATGCATCCCTCAGGCAGCATCTGTCCTTTCATCATGCGCAGTCTTGAATACAGAGAAAGAGCAGACGTCTATAAGAATTACATCACCACGTCCTCTACTGGACACCAAACAGTGTAGTTGTCACCCCTCAAAACACCCGTAAAAAGGCACATCAGACTCGCACACCTGTGTATCATGTAGGCGTTCTCCCTTCTCTGCTGCTGTATCTTCCGCTCCCAAACCCGAGCCTTGATCTGCGGGAGAAAAACCCACCCATCTTCAGTTGTGCCGGACTGTGCCCCAAATGGAGAGCAGGGAAAAGAAAACACTTACCCAATTCCCTACAGCATTCTTTTCATGAACTGTGATCTGAAAAAGCCAACACACCAAAAGCGCATGTTCAGGGATCTAAGGGCCACTTCCGTCCCCTGCAGGAGGCGCTAAGGGGCCTGTTGGGGCACAGCTCAGGTTACCTTGCGTTCAAAGGTGAGCTCTGCCTCCTGCAGCTGGTCTTGCATCTCTCTGATCTGTTGTCTGTCAGGTACAATTGCTTTCGTCAGGTAAAGCCCAATATTGGGTGTGATTTTAAATCATCGGCCCATGTGGCCGTCCTCCAGTTATCTGTCCCCTCATCCAATTGATCCTGACACAGGAAACACTTCCACATGACTATACGTGGACAGCAGGATCAAAGCTATTGTCACATCCTTTCCTTACTCATTTCTCCACACATGCAGGGTTCAGAGTTGATATAATTTCCTTACCCGTTTTCAATCTTTCCCTAATTTATCACATGACAAGTATCTTTCGTCATGAAGCTCTATTCTCCTTTAACTTCTATCCTCGCCACGTTTGCCAGGGTTGCAAAGACCAGCGCCATCAGATGGCACTACCGTGTTTATGGGTAGGATTCATCCTACGACAAACTGCTTTCCTCAAGATGACCACCATTGACACCACAACCAGAGACTCTGGCGTGGAACAAGTTTCCACAGAGTCAGGCCAGCGCTGGCAATCAGGACATGTTTACTAACATGGTTGTTTTGCTCTTTCTAAAACTTATCTCTTTGGGTCTGTTAATTCTTTCTGGATATGTCCCCTGAATTTTTGTGTATATTACTTGTTGAGTCTAGACATTGTACAAAGGTGAAAAATACAAAGTAAACAAGGATTTCAGGAGCCGCTAGTATGGTGTCTGAACTCACTTGTACTTGTCTATTTCTTCTTTGGTTACTTTCAGATTTTCCTCGGCATCTGACAGCTGATTCTTTGTTGCCTCCAGTTCATAAAGTGTCTTTTCCAGCTTCCTAAAATGGGAAAGGTATATACATAGACCAGTAGCCAAGGTCCAGAATTTCTGCCGTTTTTCCTCCCAGCACACTTGCGGCCTAGATTTGAATGGCTTCCATAAATGCACAGACTGTGAACACCATCAGGGAAATGAACTGAAGGCCCCATTTAGGGCTAAAGAAAAATCAGATTCTGGCTGCTGCCATGTCCCCTGCAATCAGAGCTGTCTTTGTACTTCTCTACTTCAATTCATTCATCACCAAGTCACCAAATAACACTGCACTTTGTGCCCTCTCAGAATAGGTCTTTCTTTCTCTGAGATGGTGAAGGCTCATTTCAGTTCAAAGTGAGAAACTAGGCCTGAAAACTATTTGGATGAAGCAGGAGACCATCATTAGTCTTACACCTCCATGGGGAGCCCCGATCCTCAGACCAAGGCTGTGCCCGACATGGACAGCCCAAAAGGAAGCCTTCCAGAGTACGGCTTCATCAGCATGGTAACTCACTCCCAGACATCTCTAGGGTTTAGAAGTACAACCCCTGCTTCCTCCTTCAAAGATCCTGGTGGAGGAAAAGGCCGATCTTAGTGCTGACGGTATGTCCTGAAGTATAAAATGATGTGAACTGTCACACAGTCAGGGTGTTATCTCCAGGCAACAGATGTCAGATGGACAACTATCAACTGCATGGAGTCAACCTACTTTAACAGAGTCCACTGATAGTGAAAGCAGCAAAGAGCGATGCTTAGAAAGGCTGGTTTCCTGTGTCGCCCTCAGACTCTTTTGTTCATGGTGTTGATTTAAAGGGTTTCAATGTGACTCTTGATTTACTCAAGAATCACATGCAAAAAGACTCTTAGAAACTGAGACAAAAGCTCTAGACAGAGAAGGACTCATGCATTTGCTTCTGGTCTCTCAGGCAATCCTTCAGCACATGCTCTGTGGAGTGGCTGTAATGTAGTGGTTCAGCTGTGAGGTGTTGAAGAGAGAAAGGTGGTCAAGACACTGTACCTGCCCCAGAAAGAACTTACCAATGAACAGAACCAAGATGCCAGTGAGACAGAGCGGCCCCCACCCCCGGTGTGGGAAGGATTAGCACAAAGCTGAGTCTCCAGGGAAGAGGGGGAACAGTTTTGCTTTTCAGCATGAATGAGGGACTCTAAGGTCCTGAGAACTTTCTCCTCCTGAGGAAAATAGAGGAAGTACTGTACAAAAGTGGAAACTCGTGAGTGAATGCACCCAACTTCTAAGGAGCGCATGAAGAAACAGGAGAACCAGATGCAGAAGAAGGAAGCCCAGGAGAAAGCCAACCTGGCAGTGGGAGCCAAGCTCCCCAGGGCTCATCAATGAGTTCTGGAACAGGCAAGTGAACTGCAAGAAACTGAACGACTTTATGAGCACAGCCTTAGAAGGAAACAAGTGCTGTTCAGGGTCAGCCAGCAAAGGTGAGCCCCTAGTGAAACTGCAGGCTTTGCTTGGGACGCAGGAGAGTTACACCTACAAAATCAGGTGGACAGGAAATACCCCGGCCTTCTTAGGATTGGGCCACAGTGAACGATTTTGGTTGTACACTGGATGAAGGGATCCAGTATTGCTGGAGCCCCAACCCACTTTCCACAAAGAAATTCCCATTGTTTCTGCAGCAAGAGAATTCCATTTTTCTCTACACATTCTTGACCCAAGTCTGGTACTGAACAAGAAACTGACTGAATTCAGGGCTGATGAGAACATGTGATGAGACTGAAACCAAAAGGACAATGTAGATGGACCCAGAGGGGATCCAGGTATCAAGCTGATTAGTGCTGGTACCTTCCCTCTTCTGCCCCAGTGAATCACACCACAACGTGTGACAAGCAGTTGGAACAGAAACAAAAATGCAGGTTGCACAGATCAAGGTAGGAAGGGCAGGTACTTCTACAGAATGCATTTGGCAAAAATACTCTAGATCCAATTCCCAACGAACTACAACTATCTAGCCTGGCTGCCACATAAATTCATACAACAGTGTTTGTGACGATTAACACAGGAATAGCTTACTCTTCGGCAGCCACTTTTCTTCGTTCAGAGAAATCCACCATGATACCCAATTTCTTCCTTAGCAGCTTCAATTCCACTTCCTTAGCTGCCTTCAAAGAACTCAGGGCATTGCACTTCTGTTCCAAGACCTTTTTGCTTTCTGTAAAGGATGAGTTTTCTTTTGTATGAGTGGGCATGGGACCTGAGAATTTGGTTTTGTTGGGGAAAGGAGAAGGGCAAGACCTTGAAGGCGGGAAGGCATTCTTTCCCTTCCCAATGCAAACTCATTGCCAGCATCTGGGGATTTCTTTCCCTAAAATAACATACCCTTCAGTACACGTTTTTTGGACTCCAAGTCTCCCTGCTCTTCATCCTCCAATGCATCTTGGGCCTTGAAGACGGATATGAGGAAAGACATTCAAGAAATCATGATCACAGAACAATGTGAGTGCACCTAACAGAACGGGATCATGCAGTGCAACAAAGAAAGCCCTTGAGGCATAAATAGAACAAGGAGAAAGTAAGGAGACCCACACTTTTGTATACACACATATACACAAACACACACAAACACATATACCTAATTATATACATAAATTATATATGTACATATCTTCCCCTATTAACATTGAAAATTCTCTCTTCAGCATTGACAGGAAGGGACTATACAATTTGGCTGGCTATCACCCTTCATAACTCAAGTATCTTGTGGGATTTTCTGCATATCTTGGAGGGCAGGGCTGAACGATGTGATAATTACCTAGCTGTGAAATAAACCATACTTCCTAGTCCTTGAAATAGCAGACCTCATCGTGATGGTCCTAAGTGAAATTCCAGCTCACTGTTCAGTAGGAGTTTCAGTTCCCAGATGCCCACTCTCTACTGTGGTAAACAGCAAGCGAATACGCGGCCCTCCCCTCACCCAATGACCAAAAGCCTCCTGAGCCACGTTAAGGTAAATCTCAACAGCCAACTCTTACCATGTCCTCATTCTTGACATTCTTCTCTCTCATAGCTTGCAACATAGTCCGCTTGAAATGAAGGGCGACACTTAAATTTGCATTAACCCGTTCAACCTTTCCGATGTTCTCCTTCAACAAAACATATTGAATGAGTAATAATAATTCATCACTTAGGGCACGTGGGTGGCATCTGGGTGTCGCAGTAGGTCCAACTCCTGCTTTCATTTTGGCTCCAGTCCCCACCTCAGAGTCATGGGACTGACCCCTGCGTCAGCCTACACACTCAGCATGGAGTCTGCTTGGGATTCTCTCTCTCCCTCTGCCCCCCTCCACTCGCTCTTTCTCTCTCGCAAATCAATCTTTAAAATAATAATAATAATAATAATTCATTACTTTCATTTCTGTTGTTAGAACACAATTCAGGCAAAGAAGGGATCCTTACCTTCAATTTAAGAATTTTGTCAGAGAGAAACTGATGTTCTCTCTTCATTTCTGCGCGATGTTTCTTTCCTTCCCTGATCTATAAAATATACGAAAAGGGAATCAGAATTCAAAAATAGCAGAGTGTTAGACAAAGCTATCTAACGCTGTGTGACTCCTTTCATGGATAGAGAGGCAGTGCTCTACACTTGTGAAGCTTCTCTTGAATCGCGATCATTTGTGGGTCACGTGAAATAGGTCAATAGGATGAACTACCAGAGGGGGAAGTAACCAAAATGAAATCACAAAAAATATTTGAAAGGGCACTGATACCTTCTCCTCCCAAATGGATATTTCTTTAGCAAGTTCCCTGTTTTCATTTTTAAGCCGATGGATCTTTTCAGCTATTTGTTGTAAAGTAACTAAAAGGAGAAAAAAGAATTTCTAAGATAATTAGCAAAACCAGTGACATCGAATAATCCCACTGTAATACCCCCAGAGACACATTCTCGGACACTTGGGTGTAACTAACTTGATAGCATTCCCATTGTGCCTGAAAAAGCAAGGTTTAGCAGCATTTGAAACCTAAGACAACCTATTTCAGGGAGATTCCTACTTAAAATGTTTTCAGAAATAGAGAAACACAATCAAATGTCTTCTATTTTTCTCCCATCTGTAAGCATCATTCTTGGAAAATTCAATCACTGCAAATACTTATGTCATCACCAGAGATGTAACAGAAAAATCAAGCATCCTTTCAACTAACATCTCTCTCCTCCAATGATTAAGGTACGTAAGTAGGTCCCTGCAAACAACCCAAAATGAACAAAACCATCCTTTGCTCCTGCTCAGCGCCACGTCTACTTCCAGGTCCTACTTGGAATTCCACACAAGGAAAGCTCAAAATGTCAACTGAGTGGCTACTCAAAGGCCTTCCATGACTTCCTGCTGCTCACAGATTGCCTTTCAGGAACCCCAGGCTGGGGGCTCTGGAGGACCAGATCTTTGGAATCAAACACACTTGGGTACACTCTCCATGTTACACAGAGTCTCTGGAGCGCCTGGTAACTCACAGTTCCTAGAACACAAGGTTTTCTCAGCTCAACTTGAGAATGCTACCCTCCATCCTTAAAGGAAAACAACCCTCATGAAGCTCCCTATCACAAGTGGATAACACCTGTAAGCTCTAGAACACAGACTCCTCTAACAGGCACTTAATTCTCTCATCTTGGGGCACCTGGGTGCCTCAGTTGGTTAAGTGACTGCCTTCAGCTCAGGTCATGATCCCGGGGCCCTGGGATCCAGTCCCACATCCAGCTCTCTGCTCAACTGGGAGCCTGCTTCGCCCTCTCCCTCTGCCTTCCACTCTGCCTGCTTGTGCTCTCTCTCTGTCAAGTGAATAAACCAAATCTTTCAAAAAATAATAAGTCTCTCATCTTACCTCAAGTGCAGATTCTCTTCTATTGGCCCAATGTGAGTGCTCTCGTGCCCCGAGATCTCTCTTCTCACCACCACCACTGCTGCACTCACAGGGACAAACACCAGCATTCGAGGGTTTGCTAAGGGCCAGGCAGCCACCTCGGCCGTCAGACAGCACCATGGAATCACCACAATCCATGAGGCCCGGACACAATACATTACCACCCCTGGCACACGTTCCTTTCCACTCCTTCTCCCCTGGCAGGAAAGGCTCCCTCCACTTCAAACTCAAAAGCATGCTTTAAACCTCTCTTGTGACACACACTCTGCCTGGCAATACCTGTCTTCTTCTCCAAGTGTAGCCTGCTTGATAGACTCAGAGTGTTTTCTCATCGTCACATTTCACCAAGAGCCAGGTCATGGCAAAGTACCCACTCCAGACCTCAGGCTCCTATCCTCACTTGCCTCCTAAACTTCTCTCTGCAAAATTACACCCTTTTTGTTCTCCCTCCTCCCATGAGGTGTTCCTCCTCCTGGTCTCCTAAGAGATGGCAACACCCTCCACATTATCACTTAGACTCCACATGGAGAAGAGAAAGATTTTCAAGACTTAACAAGTCAATTAGACATCAGAAGTCACCACATTTATCCCTAGTCAAATTACACCCACATCAAACACCGGTACTGAGAATTTATTACAAAGAAAACTAAAGCCAGAAATCTTACCTTCATATTGTCGAGGGGCAATCTAAGAGTGGAAGAAACAAAATTAAGTTTGATGTCAAAACATATTACTAGAAAGAATCTACAGTTCAGATAAATACTGAAATAGTAATCGAAAGAAGTTACAGTAATCATTTTACTTAGCAGAATGAATTCACAGGATTAGAAAGAAGACAAAATTAGCATTTCTAACTATGAAACTCATCTATGACTTTCTCTGAGTCATCATAGTTCACAATTCATTTTTGATAAAGAGCACAAAGGTGTATAACTTACGTTTTACCTCAAAATCTATTCACATTCTATTAAATGAACGTTCACCCTATTCAATTTTGACAAGGGATCGGGTGGACATTTAAAAAATAATCATTAATTCATCGTTTCCCTAACTGTTTTGTAACCAATATCCACACTGAAGTTTAGAACCTGGGATTATTGTTCAATCCTGAAAGATATAAAATGGAAGGAAGGAAGAAAGAAAGGAAGGCAGGCCGGTAGGGAGGAAGGCGAACAAGCAAAAACTCTGAGAAAGATATGCTTCTTGCCTTCTCTAGAAAGCCTTTCTGAAATCTTACAAAGACTTGGCTATTTGCTGAATTCACATGCAGTTACAGCACACAAGGTGTTATGAATTTTCCCAGAGTACTACAAATGGAGGGTCATCAAAAAGAAATGAAAGCCATCGACGAGAAAAAGAGTGGCACGTGGCGAGTGATGAAGCATGAGCAACAACAGAAATGACAGCTGATGTTTCGAAAAAGGGGAACCAGGCTCCCCAGAATCGAGTCACCCAGATAAATTATAGCTCAATAAAATCTAGGCAAGACCCCATTTTGACACCATTAACATATTTCCCCATTCAAAAGTTTTACAGGATGATGAGAGGCTGAGGCCAGCCCCCAAATCTTGCCAGGATATTGGAATATCAGCACACTATCAACAAGCCAGTCATGATAATGTTGTTGGGGAATGTGCATCAGTGGAGGGCAAACAGAAAATCATGGCTATTCCATTAATTTCACGTGCTGCTTAGGAACCTCTGAGCTTCCGTGGCCCTTGTCACCCAGCCCCACTGGCGGGAAAAGTGAAAAGATGGATGGGGCACACCAAATACTTAATATTTTTGTTTTCTTTCTGAAGGGAAGCTTTCTCCATTGGCCGGGACAGGGAGAAAATTCCCATTTAGAAATAAACTCAAAAGTTTTCTGTTCTTCTCAGAAAGGTCTGCCCTCAAGTGAAATATGTCACCAGAGCCTAATTGGGGGTTTCCCAAAGACTAAGCAATAGAGCTGAGGGCAAATACTCAACTCCAGTGCTCTCTCCTCCCTGTCTCACCTGGGAGTAAACTCAGTCTAACCCCTAGCCAGTTAAGTAGAAAACATCACCCTAAAGTCCACTTATCTAAGTTTCTTTACTAGGACACAATACCTACCTTTCAACACAACCTTACAGGGCACACTACAGGTAAAAACCACAACAGCAAGCACTAGAAACACACTTCCCATGGCAGAGATGATGGGATTAAGCAGGCTAGGAATTACAAGTCCCTTCCATGTATGATACTGGATCTCAGAATAAAATGGACAATAGGAAGAAGAGATGGTGAATGTACACAGAGAGATGAAACTCTAAGATTTTAATGTAATTCTAGACAACAACACCATAGCAGAAATCAAGAATGCCTTTGATGGGTTCCTTAACAGACTCAACATACCAGAGGAAAGAATCATTGAGCCTAAAGAAATTCCAGTAGAAAATTCCAAAAGAGAACACAAAGACAAAAATTACAAAGACGGCACAGAAAATCCAAGACTAGTGGGACAAATACAAAACATGTAACACACAAATAATAGGAATACCTATTCCTTCAGGAGAGAAGGGAGAGATATTTGAAGCAATGACTGAGGATTTTCCAAAATTAATATAGTCACCAAATCACAGATCCAGGAAGCTCAAAACATCGAAAGCCAGATAAATACCAAAACAAACACACAAACAACTAACAAACAAAAAACACTAACAATGCCTGATCTAGACTATTCAGCTACAGATCATTAAAGACAAAGAAACAATTCTGGAAATCTGGAGCAGGGGTTGGGCTAGGTGTCTGAAGGAGGTGGAGGGGAGCAATAACACCTTACCCAAGAGGAACAAGGATAAGAACTACATCATACTTCTCAGAAACCATGCCATCAAGAAGGACAAAATGTTTACAGTGTTAAAAGAAACATCAAACTAGAAACCCGGCCATTGAAATGATCCTTCAAAACACACTACAGGGTAAGGAAAACTGTCAGGGGTAGTGACAGTCATTACTTCAATGGTAAAGGGGTCAATTCTCCAAAAAGACATAACAATTTCTAATGTGCGTGCATTAACAACAGAGAGTCAAAGTACATGAGGCAGAAACTGAAAATATTGCTGGTGGGAATAGATGAATCCATTCCTACTGCTGGAGAATTCAAAATCCTCTTATCGGTCATTGACAGATCCAGCAGATACAGAAGTTCCATGAGAACACAGGTGAACTGAACAGCATCACCAATCCACGGCAGCCATTAACATCTGCAGAATACTTCATTCAACAACAGAAGTACAGACATTCTTCACAATCTCCCATGGAAAAGTCACTGAGAGAGGCCATATTTGGGGCCATAAGATACATCTGAACAACCAAAGGAATAGAAACCACAGGAAGTATGTTCTCAGACCACAAATGACTCACACTAGACATCAAGAACAGAAAGATAGCTGGAGAATGACCAAACAATGGAGATTAAACAACACACTTCTGAAGAACACATGGGTTGGAGGGTAAGAGGAGGGAAGGGTGAAAGAGGTGAAGGGGATTGAGAGTACACTTACTGTGATGAGCACTGAGAAATGTATAGGATTGTTGAATCATGTTGTACACCTGAAACTAATATTACACCGGTTGCTAATTATGCTTGAACATAAAGAAAAAGACACGTATGGATCAAGAAGGCACCTCAATAGAAATTTAAAACTATTTTGGCCAAAGCAACCTTTTTCATGACACATCTCCAAAGGCAAGAGAAACAAAAGATAAAATGAACTTGTGGGACTTCTTCAAGATAAAAAGCTTCGGCACAGCCAAGGAAACAGTCAAAAAAAACTAAGAGGCAGCCCACAGAATGGGAGAATAAATTTGCAAAGGATACTACAGATAAAAGACTGGTATCCAAGATCTGCAAAGAACTTCTCAAACTCAATAGGCGAGAAACAAGTAAACAAATCATAAAATGGGCGGAAGATATGAACAGACACTTTTCCAGTGAGGACATACAAATGGCTAACAGACACATGAAAAAATGTTCAAAATCATTAGCCATCAGGGAAACTCAAATCAAAACCACACTAAGATACCACCCTACGCCAGTTACAATGGCAAAAACTGACAAGGCAAGAGACAACAATTGCTGGAGAGGATGTGCAGAAAGGGGATCCCTCCTACATTGTTGGTGGGAATGCAAGTTAGTACAGCCACTAGCAAAAACACTGTGGAGGTCCCTTAAAAAGTTAAAAATTGAGCTACCCTATGATCCAGCCATTGCACTACTGAGTATTTACCCCAAAGATACAGACGTAGTGAAGAGAAGGGCCATATGAACCCCAATGCTCATAGCAGCATTGTCCACGATAGCCAAATCGTGGAAGGAACCGAGATGCCCTTCAACAGATGACTGGATTAAGAAGTTGTGGTCCACATATACAATGGAATATTACTCCGCTATCAGAAAGAACGAATTCTCAACACTTGCTGCAACATGGACGGCACTGGAGGAGACAATGCTAAGTGAAATAAGTCAAGCAGAGAAAGACAATTATCATATGGTTTCTCTCATCTATGGAACATAAAAACTAGGATGATCGCTAGGGGAAGAAAGGGATAAAGAAAGGGGGGTAATCGGAAGGGGGAATGAAGCATGAGAGACTATGGACTCTGAGAAACAAACTGAGGGCTTCAGAGGGGAGACGAGTGGGGGAATGGGATAGGCTGGTGATGGGTAGTAAGGAGGGCATGTTTTGCATGGTGCACTGGGTGCTATACGCAACTAATGAATCATCGAACTTTACATCAAAAACCAGGGATGTACTGTATGGTGACTAACATAATAAAAAAAAAAACATTAAAGAAAATAAAATACTGTGTAATGTTCCAAAAAAAAGAAATTTAAAACTATTTCAATCTAGGTGATAATCAAAATTGACATTATTAGAGGGAAATTTTTAGTGCTGAATGGATATAAAAATGTCCAGTGACTATAAAATTTTCTGCTTATTTATGAATAAAAGTATATCAGGTACTTTGGTATACTTACAGCGAGGACGGTTCTCCAGATGTAAATGAGAAAGGCACAAATGCCCAAATAGCCAGTAAGAATGGCAAAGTTCCACAGAACTCCAGCCCCATCAAGGCCGAGAATGAAACGGTCAGGCACAACATGGACAAGCTGAAATAACATTTGAGATAATGAAGAATCTCAACGACATTCACAATGTATATGTCACAAGGAATCAACTTCACAGACCCCCAACCAGCCTCCAGGAAGTAAGCACACCTCTCAACTGCCTCCTCCTGGAGGAGAAGGAGCACAGAGGGATTACAAAGGAGCAGGGGCCAACTTTGGGGACTGATGAGTGTGTTTGCTCTCTTACTTGGTGATGGTTTCATTGCTGCTTACCTATGTCAAATATCAACAAACTGTATTCTTTAAAAAGATGTTGTGATCATACAACATGGAAGCTGTAGGAAAAATCTAATAGGCAAATCTTAAGAGATTTTATTTTCCCTACAAGCACATTGCAGATATTTTTTCTATAGCTAACAGAACTTAAGAATTTATAAGTCAAAATAAAATAGACAATGCAAGTAAATGTAAACTTAGAGTAGGTAAGAAGTCAGTGACTTCTATTGTACATCCATGAAGGACCTGGATAAACTCCTTTGGAACATTTCAAAAAATACACCCAACATGTATGGAAAAACAAGAGAAAGCAAGAATAAAACATGTACTAGAGATAAAAATGAGAATGTTATATGGACAGATGTTTAGATAAGGACATAAGTGAGACAGACAGGAGGTTTCTCACTAACTCATTAATATAACACGGGATTGTTATTCCAACAAAAATAAATTATTGTTTGGTTTCTGAAAACATTGATGTTTTCTTTCAATGCTCACTTTGCTTCTGAATCACAGTCCAAAACATCAGATTTCTGAAGTACATAAAGATTTGCATCATCAGGTGATCTTGTATATTTTGAGGATATCTG